>NC_089587.1:228817171-229017171 GCF_019320115.1 Miscanthus floridulus | reverse complement strand
GCGCCGGGCGCTCCTCGCCATCCTCCTCACCGTCGTCGCCGCCTCCGCTTCCTCGGCGCCCCAGCCCCCGCCTTGCAGCCGCTCGTGCGCGGCCCTCAACTGCGACTGTGCGTGACCCCCCGCCTTATCCTCATCGACTCTATCGGTGCGGCGATCTGATCTGGTTCCTGTTTTGTAACGCTTCTTTGCCGCAGCGGTTGGGATCCGCTACGGCAAGTACTGCGGCGTGGGCTGGAGCGGCTGCGACGGCGAGGAGCCCTGCGACGACCTCGACGCCTGCTGCCGCGACCACGACAGCTGCGTCGAGAAGAAAGGTTACATTTGCTTGCCTGCGTCCCTGCCTGCCTTGTTGTCCTCGTTAGTGAGATGGGTGGATGGGCCTGCAAATCATCACTAGCAAGGAATTTTTCATTCGGTTTTGCGTTCCCTGATGCAATGTGATCACTCCACTCGGTATATTATCATTTCCTGGTTGTGATGTCGTTGGATTGGATCCTACTACTACTAACTAGGAGTAGTGGTTAACTGACAAATTCAGTGCCTACAGCATAATAAATCACTCACTTCAATTCGTTGCTCTGGCTTCTCTCTGGTAATGTGCTGTACTGTTCATAGTTCCGAAGAACAATGTGTTTGTCTGTCATATGGATGGTGGCAACTGGCAATTGGTATGCCATGCCAGTATGTATTGGGATATGAGGGCTCTTTAATGAAGAACAAAAGTTACTAGGGCCTTGTTTAGATCAACTCCAAATTTCAAGTTTTTTCACTCTCTCTCCATCACATCAATTTTTGGACGTATGCATGGAGCATTAAATGTAGGTAAAAAAAATAACTAATTGCACAGTTTGGTTGTAAATCACGAGACGAATCTTTTGAGCCTAGTTAGTCCATGATCGAACAAAGTTTGTCAAATACAAACGAAACGTGCTACAGTGTTCAGATTGCAAAAATTTGCAATCTAAACATGGCCTAGTATATAAAATCAAAGGCCTCAAACTCATATCAGTGAATCGAACCACAAAAGTTTGCATTTACCATCCATGAAGAGATATATAAAAGTGAAAATAGTGATCAACAAAGGATGAGCATGAGGATATGGTATTGCTGTATTGGTATTCCCCCACCACCACCAACTCAAATGGTTTTTGACTTTTATTCACCTGCAATTTCTGAGCCGATATGTCTCTTGCTTAATGCTTTGATTTATTTATTATTCTCTGCTAGGTATGATGAGCGTGAAATGCCATGAGAAGTTCAAAAACTGCATGAGAAAGTGAAAAAGGCAGGCAAGGTTGGCTTCTCCAAGAAATGCCCGTATGAGTTGGCTATGGCGACAATGACTCAAGGGATGGATATGGCCATCATGCTCAGCCAGTTGGGCAGCCAAAAGGTGGAACTCTAGCGTTAGCTAAGCTTCACCTCAGCTGCATGCTGGTTGGTTCTCACTGAAATACATATATACTCCACTGAAAAATAGAATTTACTACCACATGATTACTATTGTTTCATTGGAGCGTAGCTTATTTTTTGGACTGCCGAATTGAAAAGGGAAGAAAGTGTTCATTTTATTTTCTGCAGCTTTAATAGTATTTTTTTCCCAAGCAGAGCATATATTTTTCAACATACTAGTTGGTGGCATAGGCAAATTGGGGAGAAAAGGAGAAAAATGATGCCCCATTGGTTATTGTAAAAATCCTTTAACAACCATTGCGATTTTGTGGGGTTCCCTTTCTTTACATATTCAGTGACACCGGTGGGCTGCAGGTGTCACCGAGGACATAAATGGAGGAAGAATTTCCGTGTTGGTTCGTTACAAATTGGAGAAAGGGGTATTGGTGATGCTAGTGGCCAGTGGGTCATGCTTAAGAGTTTGATGAGTAGGAAAAGATGGGTGTTCACTTCATTTAGGTGGAGGTGTGGTGTGTTCGTGTTTTATTTCTTCCTCCTTTTCCTGGTTGATGAGTGGGGACTGTTGGGAGCGTTTGGTTGTAGCAACATTGTTGCAACTGCGCTTAGCAAATCGTGGCCATCTTGATGATATATACTTTCTCCACACTAAAAAAAAACTCTTCTCGAGAGGTCAAACAATCCCTGATTTGATTAGATATATATACAAATAAACTGTGAATATTTACAATAAACAAATATTTCTTGATTAATTGTAGAATATGTTTTTATAATAAATATATTCCTAAAGCCAGCCGAACTTTTGATGCCTCGGTAAGCTAGATTTTCAATTTTCAATTTTCTGAACGCAGGAAGTATACATGAGCTGCTTGAATTTATGGCGTCCTTGAATAAATGTAAAAGTTTGCGATAATGCTAGGGTCAGGACGGACCGACCATCCGTCCAGACGCCTCCTTGTTGGGCCTACGGGCGGACGCCTAGTCAACCGCAACGGTTCATCCTGTGACTCCCGTCTGGACACTTTAATGGCTCGACTCTCCCATTCTGGATTGCTGTGCCGCCCCCACACGTCTCTTCGTTCCCCTCTGGCCTCCACGGCTCCGCCCCCTATCTCTGACCCGCGCAATGAACCTGCAATGGCGCGCCGCCTCCTCGCGGCGTCGCTCCTGCTCCCACTCGCCCTCCCGGACTCCACCCAATCACCGCCTGCCACCACCACGTATGGCGAGCTCCGCCTCTAGGGATTCCCGCGCGTGTCTACACGCTCGACGTCGGCTTCGAGGACTTCATCGTCGACCTCCGCTCCAGCTGCCGCATCGTGCTGCCCGCGAGGAGCTACGTCGCTGCCTTCAGCGACCGCCTCATGGGCTGCCTCGACGACCACCGCATCTCAGGCCTCGACAGCATCCGCGTCAGGGCCTTCTTCCGCTAGCGGTCCATCACGGGCACTGCCGACCTCCTTTTCACTCTGTGGCATCGAGCTCCGCGCCAGTGTCGAGCTACACAATGACGATCTCCATTCGTCCAAGCAGCAAGGTGACTGTGTTTGTGGTGTGGCCGTCACCGTGTACCGAAGGAAACAAGGCACACGACGGTTCGGCCGGAAGCTTGATAGTGAAGACGGCGGGGAGCGGTCCAGGAGAGGCTTGCCGGAAGGCACACCGGAGACCCACTTGCGCGTGGGGAAGGCCCGGGGCTATCCACGAAGTTACTCGACCAGGAGCTTGGCCTTTGCGAGGGATTCCTTGCGAGGGGCTCCAACAAGGACTAGGGGGAAGCTTGCGCGCTTCTCGATACCTCGGTAAAAATACCGAAGTCGTCGACGGGAGTTTGCATATCTCTACCTTACTCTTTAGCTTCCGCATTTACATTACAATCTTGGTTTGTGCTTTACTTTTCTAGCTTAGTGATAGGCTAGTTGATAGGTTTAGAACCTAGGTTGCATAACTCCTTTTTATGGTAGAGATAGCAACACACGAGCAAAACCGTAGTTGCATATTTAGATAGTTTATCTTTTGCGTCGGTTTTTGCTAAGGATAGAAAAAGAGGCCATAGTTTAGAGTTAGAGTTTTAAGTTGCCTAATTCACCCTCCCCTTAGGTGTCACAGTCCCTTACAAGTGGTATCGGAGGCGGTTGGCTTAATTTGAACCTTTGGCTTCACCGCCGTTGAGCCGACGCTATTTAGAGTGGTTGGGATGGATACCTCTAGGCCTCCGCACTTTGACAGCACTAACTTTCCCTACTATAAAGCTAGAATGACTTGTCACCTTGAGGCGGTAGATTTGGGTGTTTGGAGAGTAACTCGTGACGGGACGAAACCCATTAAGAATCCTGATAAATCCACTAAGAGTGAAGAAAAAGAAATTCATTTTATTGCTAGAGCTAAAAATTACTTGTTTGAATCTTTTAGCATGGATGTGTTTAACCAAGTGCTCACTTTAAATATGGCACATTAAATTTGGTTAAAACTCCAAGAGCTCCATAACGGCACAACTAATGTCCATGAGCAAAAACATTATCTAGCTAAACAAAATTATGATTCCTTTAAAATGAATGATGATGAGCTTGTTCGTGATATGTATTCTCGTTTGAATCTAATTATCAATGAGCTCCATTCAATAGGATTAATGAAGCTAGATGATGCGGACATCATGAGGAAAATCATCTCCGTGCTACCACAAAAGAAATATGCAAGCATCATCACTATCCTTCACAACATGGAGGACTTGAGCACCATAACCTCGACCATAGTCATTGGCAAGATAGTGGTATTTGAAATATCACGGAAGATGGGTCAAGAAGAAGCCTCGTCATCAAGCAAAGTTAATGCTCTCGCATGTAATGAGAAAAAAAAGATGAAGGGCAAACAAGTTGAGACAAGATCAAGCTCAAGCTCCTCAAGTGAAGATGAAGAAGATGATGGTGATGATGATGATCATGATGAAGATTCAAGTGATGATGATCAATCTTCCTCCTCCACCTCCGACCTTAATGAAGAATCAATCAAACTTATAAACAAGGTGAAGAGGATCCAAAGGCTCAATGTCAAGGGTGTGCCCATCCAAATTCAAGATTTCATCTTCACCAATCAAAGAAATGAGCAAAGAAAGAAATGATGCTATAGATGCACGAGTTGGGGCACTTTGTAGAAGTTTGTCCAAACAAGCCCACACCTAAGACAAAGAAGAAGGCGTGCAAGCACAAAGCCCTCACATCAATAAGGTCATAGAATGATTCTTCAAGTGAAGAAGAAGACCATCACAAGAGGCGAGACCAAAAGCACTCATCATCAAGCTCTTCTTGTGTGTGCCTTATGGCACGAGGTAACAAAAGCTCATCCTCTAGTGAGAGTGAGAGTGATGATAAAATGCCTTCTCTTAATGAACTTGTGCAAAAAAAATCTTAAACATGCTAAGGCTTGCACTAGCCAACAAAAGAAGCTAAAAATATTGCATGAAAAGCTAGATAGTTCACAAGAAGCATATAAAACCTTGCTTGAACAATATAAGACATTTGCTAATCTTAATATTGAACTATCTACTAAAATTGAGCAACTTGAGGCTAGTGCAACAACAAATGTATGCATAATCAATGATGAGCAACTTGTAAAGAAAAATGAAAAATTAAAAGAAAAGTTAGCTAGTTCACAAGATGCTTGAAAGCATCTAGGCCCCTTGTTGGGTTTCGGTGATTAATGACAATACAAGATTACTATGACTAACGTATGTTTTGTAGAGGTAATTAAGTTAGGTCATGGTAATGGAGATCAATTAGACAATCAAGGTGGTCATGCCCCTACGATGGAAATCGTTTCGGTTTCAAAGGATGGACGACAAGGTTAAGGATGACTAGTTCTAAGTGTCGATTGGAGTTGGAGAGACACTTAGAGTAGTTTTAGGAATTTGTTTTTCCTTTGGCCATACTATTAAGGGGGGTATAGACGGGTAGTTTGACCTAGATGAGTCTAGTGAGTTAGGTGTGGTGCACACTTGTTAAAACTAGCACTAGGTAGCTCCTACATATGCCTAAGATCCAATGGAGCAAACTTCATTCACATTTGATTGAGAGTTGAAAGTGAATGGAGGGTCAAATGCTGACCGGACGCTGGCTCCGGTGCGACCGGACGCTGGCCGTAGGGTCCGGTCAGTTCATTTGACTAAGGAGATTACGTCTGGCGTGACCGGACACTAGAGTGGTCAAGTGACCGGATGCTGAGAGGCAGCGTCCGGTCAACTCCAGTAAGGTTCCAGAAGAGTGAATCTGCGACCGGACGCGTCCGGTCAATACTGATCGGACCCTGAGGATCCAGCGTCTGGTCGAGTACAGTAAGGTTCTAGTGAGGGTTTAATGCGACCGGACGCGTCCGGTCAGTGGTGATCGGACCCTGCCAGCGTCCGGTCAACACTTAAACACTGGTGTGCGGGTTGAACTAACCGAAGCGTCCGGTCAACATGACCGGAGCGTCCGGTCACCCTGCAGAGGCACATAACGGTTCGTTTTTCAGGCTGCCTTATAAATAGAAGCTCAACTCATGTGTGGAGTCACTTTTGCCCACTCCAACAGCTGAGAAACACATTTGTGAGTGCCAAGAAGAGTAAGGTCCTAGTGAGGTGATTGAGATTTGAGAATCCAAGAGAGTAGCCTCATTAGTGAATCAAGAGTAGCAAAGTGTGCATCCACCATTCTCATTAGGCTTCGCGTGGTCAAGTGAGAGTTCATGCTTATTACTCTTGGTGATCGCCATCACCTAGATAGCTTGGTGGTGATTGGGAACTTGGTGATCACCTGGCGGAGCTTGTGGGTGACCCAACTCAAGTTGTGAGCGGTTGTGGGTGATTCATCGTGATGGAGTGTCGAAGAATCAACCCGTAGAGAGCACTTGATCCTTGCGCGGATCAAGGGGGAGCTACACCCTTGCGCGGGTGCTCCAACAAGGACTAGTGGGGAGTGACGACTCTCTGATACCTCGGTAAAACATCGTCACGTTCCTCTCTCTCCATTTACTTTGAGCAATTACTTTGAGCATTTACTTTGAGCAATTCAATACTTGTTTTTACATTCATAGAATTGTCATGCTAGAGTAAGTTTGGAGCATAGGTTGTAAGTCCTTTGTGTGTTAGATTGATAGAAACACTTTTCTAGGCACAAGGGGTTAATTGGGCTAACCGTAGGATTTAATTATTACAAGAAAATTTAGAATTAGCCCAATTCACCCCCCTCTTGGGCATCTTGATCCTTTTCAATTGGTATCGGAGCCTCGTACTCACGTTTTTAAGCTTAATCGCTTAGAGCAAGATGTCTCACGGGGATGGACCTCCTCCTATCTTTGAGGGAGATGACTTTCCATATTGGAAAATCTGCATGGAGGCGTACTTAGAAGCTCTAGACGTTGGTATTCTTAGAGCCGCCTCACAAGGCTTCCCAAAACCTCGGGATGCTACACACTTATAAGGCGATGAGGTTAATTATGAAAAGTGGAATGCAAAGGCTCGAAACATCATCTTTAGAGGCCTTTGCAAAGATGTGTTCAACCATATAAGGAACCACAAAGACGCCCATGCACTATGGTCGGACGTTTGTGCGCTCCATGAGGGAACCAAGAGTGAGCGTGAGGAACATTATCATCTTATGATTAAAAAGCTAAATTCATTTAAGATGCTTTCCAAAGAATGTGCTAATGAGATGTATTCACGTTTGAATGTTCTTGTAGAGGAAGTCAATGGGCTTGGACTTACTCAAATGTCACCATCCGATGTTGTGAGAAAGATCTTGAGTGTCCTCCCCATTGACAAATATGGGCATATTATGACCGTGCTACACCAAGGTGATCTTTCCACCGCTACACCAACACAAATCTTGGGAAAGATCAATGCTCATGAGATATACATGCACATCACGCCATAAGATAGCTCATCCTATACTAAGAAGAAAGAGAAGGACATAGCATTCAAAGCTAGCCAAGATAAGAGCAAAGCAAGACTTGAGTATGAGAGCTCAAGTGATGAAAAAGATGAAGATGAAGATCTTGCTCTCATGGTGAAGAAAGCCGCCAAAATGCTAAAGAAGCTAAACAAGAGTGGCATCATATTCAACGGCAAGAAAAAGAAGTTCTTCACAAGCTCTAGGAGAAAGCCAATCTCTGAAATGGATTGCTTCAATTGTGGTAAACTTGGTTATCTAGCACACCAATGCACCAAGCCCAAGAAAGACAAGTTCAAGAACAAGTTCAAGGGTAAGAAAGATGACTCAAGCAATAAAGAAGAAGATGAAAAGAAGAAGAACAAGCCATACAAGAAGAGATATGGCAAAAAGAGGGACTTCCACAAGAAGAAGAAGAGTGGAAAGGCCTACATCGTCGGTGATTGGCTCACGGATATTGATTCATCTAGTGGATCATCCGATGATGATAGTGACAATGAGAAGGTGGCCGCCATTGTTATTGATCTTTCATCTTCACCGCCACCATTGTCATCATCCTCTACACACCTATGCCTTATGGCCAAGGGTGAACACAAGGTAACTAATAATGATGATAGTAGTGATGATGAGCAAGCTAGTGATGATGATAGCGATAGCGATGATGATGATTCACCTTCATATGATGATCTTGTCAAAATACTAAGAAAATACACTAAGATCATTAGAAAAAGTAGAGCTAAAAATGAAAAGCTTGATGCTAAAAATAATTGATTCTTAGCTAAATGCGATACATTGGAAAAGGCTAATGTTGAGTTTAAAGAAACAAATGATGATATATTATCCAAACTCAAGGAGCTCAAATCTTCTAAGAAAGAGCTTAAAGATAAACATGATAAACTTGAGTGGGTGCACAATGAGCTCATTACTAGCCACAACAAGCTAAAAGATGAATACACTACTCTTAAGATCAATCATGATACTCTTGTTATTGCTCAAGAATTTTTACCAAATGAGCCACATGATGCTACTAACCATGTTGTTAAGATTGATATAGCTACATCATGTGATGACTTAATTGATGAAAGCATTGAGCAAGGATCAAGTGGCAAAGGCAAGCAAGTGGTTGAGTGCAATGACTATGATGAGTATGTCAAGCTCAAGAGTGATAATGAGAAGCTCAAGAAAGATCTTGAAGAGATCAAAAGCCACAATGCCATTGTGCTAGAAACTCTTGATCATCATGAAGAGTTGATCCTTGAGAATGAGAAGCTCAAAGAAGAAAACAAGAAGCTCAAGGAAGAGAAGAAAGATGATGCTCTAAAGGAAGAAAATAAGAAGCTCAAGTTGGAGAAAGAGCATCTCAAGATTGGGTTGAGTAAGTTTGCTAGAGGCAAGCACCTCTAAAGTGAGCTACTCATAAACACCATCATGAAGATGGATAGAAGTGGCATTAGATATATGGCAAGTGTAGAGAAGAAGAAGGCTCAAGTTCAACAACAATAATCAAAGCTAAAGCTAAAGCCAAAGAGATGTTTTGAGTATGGACAAGAAGGCTACTTTGCTCATGAGTGCCAAACTCCACCGCTACAACCCTTGCCCAAGCATGTTAGACCCTTTGCCTTCAATGCTCACTACATGCTTAGAAAGGATTCTAGTGGAAAGATAAAAGTCATGTTCTTAGGACCCTCTAACAAGAATATGCCCAAGAAGATTTGGGTGGCTAAGTCACTTGTTGAGAAGATGAAGGGCCCTCAATAAGTTTGGGTTCCTAAAGCTTGAATCTCTTGTGTGTAGGTGAACTACAAGACCGGTGGAAGTCATTGGATTATTGATAGTGATTGCACTCAACATATGACCGGTGATCCTCGTATGTTCACCTCACTAGATGAAGAGGTAGATGGACAAGAGAAAATAACATTTGGAGATAACTCAAAGGGCAAGGTTAAAGAATTAGGCAAAGTGGCAATATCAAATGATCATTCCATCTCTAATGTGCTTTATGTTGCTTCATTGAGTTTCAACTTGCTATCCGTTGGACAATTATGTGATCTTGGCTTCCAATGCTTGTTCACCGAGAAGAAGGTTGTTGTATCCAAGGTAGATGATAATCAAGTGATATTCAATGGATTTAGATACAACAACTTATATCTAGTGGACTTCACCTCCGAAGATGTAAATTTGAAAACTTGCCTATTCACCAAAACAACACTTGGGTGGCTATGGCATAGAAGACTTGCCCATGTTGGGATAAGCTCACTCAAGAAGCTTATTAAGAATGACTTGGTGAGAGGGTTGAAGGATGTGAAGTTTGAAAAGGACAAGCTTTGTAGTGCATGTCAAGCCGGCAAGCAAGTTGCAAATACTCATCCAACCAAAACTTTTATGTCAACCACAAGAGTGCTAGAACTCCTACACATGGATTTATTTGGACCAACAACATACAAGAGTTTGGGAGGGAATCTCTATTGTCTTGTGATTGTTGATGACTATTCAAGGTATACATGGGTATTCTTCCTTCATGACAAATCCGAAGTTGCATCTTGCTTCAAGAAGTTTGCCAAGAGAGCTCAAAATGAATTTGAAGTAAAACTCAAGAAGATAAGAAGTGACAATGGAAAAGAATTTGACAACAGAAACATTGAAGCTTATTGTGATGAAGCTGGGATCAAGCATAAAGTTTCCGCAACTTATACTCCTCAATAAAATGGTGTAGTTGAGAGGAAGAACCAGACTCTGATCACTCTTGCAAGGACAATGCTAGATGAGTAGAACACCCCAAAGCTCTATGGGCAGAAGCAATCAACACCGCATGCTATGCATCAAACCACCTATTCCTTCAAAAGTTCCTTGGCAAGACACCTTATGAGTTGCTCAATGGAAAGAAGCTGGACGTCTCCTTCTTTAGGGTGTTTGGTTGCAAATGCTACATCTACAAGAAACGGCAACACCTAGGGAAGTTCCAAAGACGTTGTGATATTAGTTTTCTTGTTAGTTACTCATCAAAGTCTAAAGCATATAGAATATTTAATCATGCCACTGGCTTGGTTGAAGAAACATATGATATGGAATTTAATGAATCTAACGGCTCCCAAGGAGCACATGAGAATCTTGATGATGTAGGTGATGAACCATTGAGAAAGGCTATGAAGAATATTTCGGTGGGAGACATCAAGCCAAAAGATGATGAAGATGATGTACAAGTCATTGATCAACCTTCTTCATCAAGTGTGCCACAAGATGGTAAAAAAGATGGGAGAGTAGAAAATAAAGACACTTATGTCTCCCATGAGCAAATGGTGGTACAAGCACAAGATGTTGATGCTCCACAACCACCTCCTCAAGTGGTCAATAGAAGAAATACACCTCTCCTACAAGATCATCCATAAGATCTTATCATAGGGAGTCCATCAAAGGGTGTAATGACTCGATCTAAAAAACTTGCTTCATTTATTGCTCATCACTCTTTTATCTCTTGCTATGAGCCTACCAAGGTAGAAGAAGCTCTTAAAGATCCGGATTAGATCAATACCATGCATGAAGAGTTGAACAACTTCACTCGCAATGAAGTTTGGACTCTTGAAGAGCGACCAAAAGGTGCAAGAGTCATTGGAACAAAGTGGGTGTTCCACAACAAGCAAGATGATCAAGGTGTTGTTGTAAGGAACAAGGCAAGACTAGTTGCAAAGGGGTTCTCCTAAGTTGAAGGTTTGGATTTTGGAGAGACCTTTGCACCGGTTGCAAGATTAGAAGCCATCCGTATCCTACTTGCATATGCATTACATCATGAAATGAAACTATATCAAATGGATGTGAAAAGTGCATTTTTAAATGGCTTTATTAATGAACTAGTCTATGTTGATCAACCTCCCAGGTTTAAAGACCCTAGATATCCTAATCATGTTTATATGTTGTCCAAGGCACTATATGGGCTTAAGCAAGCCCCAAGAGCTTGGTATGAGCGCCTTTGGGACTTCCTCATTGAGAAGGGCTTTACTATTGGGAAGGTCGACATCACACTATTCACCAAGAAGCTTGATGGGCATATCTTCATTTGTCAAGTATATGTTGATGATATCATCTTTGGATCATCAAATAAAGACTCATGCAAAGAATTTGGTAAATTGATATCAAAGGAGTTCGAGATGTCAATGATTGGTGAGCTTACATTCTTTCTTGGTTTTCAAGTCAAGCAAATAAAAGAAGGCATCTTTATCTCTCAAGAGAAATACACAAAAGATCTTCTCAAGAGATTCAAGATGGATGAATGTAAACCAATCAAGACACCAATGCCTACCAATAGACATCTTGACCTAGATGAGAGAGGTAACCCAGTTGATCAAACTCTTTACCGTTCCATGATCGGTAGCTTGTTATATTTAACCGCATCTAGGCCCGACATCATATTTAGTATGTGTATGTGTGCTAGATTTCAAGCTAATCCTAAGGAAACACATTTAATTGCCGTAAAAAGAATCCTTAGGTATCTTAAACACATACCAAGCATTGGCCTTTGGTATCCCAAAGGAGCTATATTTGAATTAGTTAGCTATTCTGATTCGGATTATGCTGGTTGCAAAGTTGATAGAAAAAGCACATCCGGAGGGTGCCATTTGCTTGGTAGATCATTTGTGTCTTAGTCCTTCAAGAAACAAAATAGTGTGGCTTTGTCCACCGCCGAAGCGGAATACATTGCCGTAGGTGCTTGTTGTGCACAAATATTATACATGAAACAAACTTTGCTAGACTATGGTGTAGTTCTAGAAAAGGTACCTCTTTTGTGCGACAATGAAAGTGCGGTAAAACTTACAAATAATCCAGTTCAACACTCTCGCACCAAGCACATAGATATCCGCCATCACTTTCTAAGAGATCATGTTGCTAAAAATGATATATCACTAGAAGGTGTAAGAACCGAAGATCAATTAGCAGATATCTTCACTAAACCGCTAGATGAGGCTACATTTTGTAGATTGCGGAATGAGCTCAATGTACTTGATTTTAGTAACTTCACTAAAAGATGAGCTTGTGTTGTCCCTTGTATTCATTGTAATATACAACATATTTAATTTTTGGTAATACATATAGGGCTTGTCTAACATGGTTAAGATAACCACCGAAAAACGTGTGAAGAAGCTTAACCTTGGATCAAACTTGACAAGCAACTAGATTCACTTACAAGTATTGCATGTGCATGAATGTTGTTTTGTCGTTTTGTTCTAGTTGCCCTTTTATTGTCTATTTTCATAAAAAGAATTATAGCCCAAGGCAAAATACTTTGAAAAACTTGAGAGTTTGAGAGAGGTCACTCACATCAGTCCCAATTGGTGTTTATTTGGATCTTATTCAAGTTGGGACTTGATTGAGAACAGGCAGCGCGAAGGAACATTGAAGATTTGCTGAAAAAGAGTGACTGGACGCTGTACCGGACTCTGCAATCCAGTGTCCGGTCAGTTCACATGAGGTGAACTTGCTGCGAAGGAGTGACCAGACTCTGTCTTTTAGTGTCTGGTCAGAAGACGTCTTAGCGTCCGGTCGTATGAAGAAGACGAAGGCTAAGTTGACTGGACTCTGGCTGCGTCCGGTCGATGTCCACCGGACACGTCCAGTCGCGATTCCAGAGGAATTGGACCTCTCTGGAATAGACCGGACACTGGGTGGTAGCGTCCGGTCGCTACCACTGGAGCATCCGGTCAGTAGATTTCGTGTGGCATCAGGACTCTTATCTTTGTTTCCTTTTCTGACTTGGGGGCACCCTATTTAACCGCGCGCCATCTTTCTGTCTCGCACCACCACGCTCGAGCATCACCGCCGCAATCGCTCATGCCAGCATGCCCTCGCGCTGCCAATTCTCGCGTTGCCACGCCATGCTCCCACACAGCGCCCTATCTAGAGCCACCGCCGTGCCCGCTGCTCTCCGGCAAGCACCCCCGTACTAGCTCCAGCCGTGCCAAGCTCCGGTGTCCTAGCTCCACCATCAGCCCTCGCTGCCAAGATTCGTTGCTAGCTCTCATCCATTGCTCCACGCCGGTAAGCCCTTACTCCAACGCCGTCGTGACCTAACCCGATCTGCTTCAGAGCTTTGACTTCAATTACATCTAGGGCTGTCAATTCATCGTGAACCCTAACCCTAGCAGTCCCGGTGTTCCCCCGCGTGTCGCTTCTCTCCTTTTCTTCGTATCGTTGGTTCATCAGTGAGTCGGTGCTGTTGAGGTATCAGTGGCAGTTGACAGTCAACTCGGAGCCAAGCTCGCGAGTACGGATTGAGGCCAAGCCTCGAAAGTGTCAGTGGACAGTTGATCTTATCAGCGACAGTGGTTCTAGTCAGATAAGATGGCTCACACCAAGAATGTTGGTGGTGGTCTAGGAGATGACGATCGGAGGCCCCTGCCTCGCTAGCCTATAGGACCTAAAGGCAAGGCGACGAAGCAGGTTGTATCAAAGAAGCGCAAGTACCCTGATGCAGAGACAGCGAGAGCAGCAGCAGTTGCTGAGGCCGCAGAGCGTGCCGAGAGAGGAGGTACCCGTAGTGGAGTTGTCATTGTAGATAATGTGGCACCAGACGCGTAGGGCAGACTTAAGGAGATTGAGCGTCTTCATGGTAGTCCATCTGGGACTGTCATGATAGCAGGACGACATCTTCTGATTATGGATCCTTATCCTCAGGGGGAGTCACAGTAGGAGTCACAGCAGCAGCCCCCACCAGCAGAGCCTCAGCCAGCTCAGGAGACACAGGAGGGACAGTAGTCATAGCAGCCTTAGGAGGATGAGCAGGGCTAGCAGGCCGAGGAGACCGAGCAGGCACCCTAGGCACAGCTACGCCGCTCTGGTTGTACCTGTGTTCCAGTCTCACCGAGGCAACTGACTTAGCGGAGGGGATCATATCCACCGCCTAGACCACAGGGGCCGCCTCTAGTGACCCACCTTGACTTGAGGGCCACCACGGCCAAGTAGGTTCAGCAGCTGAGATTTGTAGAGTTTGATGTATGGTTTTCTTCGAGGAGGGATGAGAGAGCATCTGAGGGATTCTACACATCGCTCCAGGAAGACTTCTACAATGCATATCTGAACAGTGGGGCAGTTTTTAGATCTCAGCGGGTTTGCAGCATTAAGGCTATAGTCACAGCAGCTGGAGAGCATATTCGCCCCTACCTTGCATATCTGTCGGGGCTGACAGATCTGATTGGTCGGATAGGATTGTATGTACCATCTTGGGTTCGACAGTTCTATGCTTCGCTCTACATTGACCCACATCATAACTTGATACACTTTGCATTCAGAGGCAGAGACTACAGGATGATGAGTCAGAGGGCCAGGGAGATACTGAGGTTACATGAGTAGCCTGTCAGGTTACATGAGGTATGTTATGGATAGACAGAGCCTCCCAGGCGTCCTCATGGTGGTTTGGCACCATAGAGGGTCAGTCAGTCCAGAGCTCAGGGTCAGATGATGATGGCGCCCAGTTTCAGCTTGCTCCGCATACCTCAGCGCCCGGCTCGTCCGCTGCAGCCCCACCGACCGACCCTTAGGTTTTGGTGTTTGACGCCAAAGGGGGAGAGGGTTCGAGTATGTAGACTCAGGGGGAGCATTTTTTAGGGGGAGCCTAGTTAGCTATTAGTCTATTATATACATTTAGAGCTTTATTTGTGTGATACACTATTACTATTATGCATTCATGTGTTTACTTTCATGCATATTATTATATCTATGTGATGGTGATATCTACGTGATTGTGATATATGACATGTGTGCTCTCTACTTTGAATTCCTTTATATGTCATATCACTTGTATAATGCTCATTTGCCTTTGCTTCCGCGCTTTACTCCGATGCAAATGAGCTTTATTACTTGTACTCATGCTTATTTCATATCTTTTGAGTACATCGTGTTGGCTTCTATCAAATAAGCTTGCCTAACACTTTTATTCTTATTGGCAAAAGCTTATATGAACCAAGCATGTCAAAAACCTCAATCTTTCACATACTCGAGGTGGTATTGTCATCAATCACCAAAAAGGGGGAGATTGAAAGCATCTAGGCCCCTTGTTGGGTTTTGGTGATTAATGACAATACAAGATTACTATGACTAACGTGTATTTTGCAGAGGTAATTAAGTTAGGTCATGGTAATAGAGATCAATTGGGCAATCAAGGTGGTCATGCCCCTACGATAGAAATCATTTCGGTTTCAAAGGATGGACGACAAGATTAAGGATGACTAGTTCTAAGTGTCGATTGGAGTTGGAGAGACACTTAGAGTAGTTTAGGACTTTGTTTTTCCTTTGGCCATACTATTAAGGGGGGTATGGACGGGTAGCTTGACCTAGATGAGTCTAGTGAGTTAGGTGTGGTGCACACTTGTTAAAACTAGCACTAGGTAGCTCCTACATATGCCTAAGATCTAATGGAGCAAACTTCATTCACATTTGATCGAGAGTTGGAAGTGAATGGAGGATCAAATGCTGATCGGACGCTGGCCGTAGGGTCCGATCAGTTTATTTGACCAAGGAGATTGTGTCTGGCGCGACCAGACGCTGGAGTGGTCAAGTGACCGGATGCTGAGAGGCAGCGTCCGGTCGACTTCAGTAAGGTTCCAGAAGAGTGAATCTGTGATCGGACGTATCCGGTCAATACTGACCGGACCCTGAGGATCCAGCGTCCGGTCGAGTACAGTAAGGTTCCAGTGAGGGTTTAATGCGACCGGATACGTCCGGTCAGTGGTGATCGGACCATGCCAGCGTCCGGTCAACACTTAAACACTGGTGTGTGGGTTGAACTGACCGGAGCATCCGGTCAACATGACCGGAGCGTCCGGTCACCCCGTAGAGGTACATAACGGTTCGTTTTTCAGGCTGCCTTATAAATAGAAGCTCCACTCGTGTGTGGAGTCACTTTTGCTCATTCCAACAGCTGAGAAACACATTTGTGAGTGCCAAGAAGAGCAAGGTCCTAGTGAGGTGATTGAGATTTGAGAATCCAAGAGAGTAGCCTCATTAGTGAATCAAGAGTAACAAAGTGTGCATCCACCGTTCTCATTAGGCTTCGCGTGGTCAAGTGAGAGTTCATGCTTGTTACTCTTGGTGATCGCCATCACCTAGACGGTTTGGTGGTGATTGGGAGCTTGGTGATCACCCGGCAGAGCTTATGGGTGACCCAACTCAAGTTGTGAGCGGTTGTGGGTGATTCACCGTGATGGAGTGTCGAAGAATCAACCCGTAGAGAGCACTTGATCCTTGCACGGATCAAAGGGGAGCTATACCCTTGCGCGGGTGCTCCAACGAGGACTAGTGGGGAGTGGCGACTCTCTGATACCTCGGCAAAACATCACCGCGTTCCTCTCTCTCCATTTACTTTGAGCATTTACTTGGAGCAATTTAATATTTGTTTTTACATTCATAGAATTGCCATGCTAGAGTAAGTTTGGAGCATAGGTTGCAAGTCCTTTATACGTTAGATTGATAGAAACATTTTTCTAGGCATAAGGGGTTAATTGGGCTAACCGTATGATTTAATTATTGCAAGAAAATTTAGAATTAGCCCAATTCACCCCCTCTTGGGCATCTTGATCCTTTCAATGCTTATAAAAGTTTGCTTGCTAAAATGGAAACCATATGCAAACATTGTGATGAGCTAACTAATAAAGTTGCTAATTTTGAAGCCGTCGGTACAACCCTCACCAAGGCACCTAAAAAGAAAAGTTTTATCTTTGACATGCCTAAAAAGGATGCCTCTACTTCTTGCAATACTTTATGTTTAGACTCATCTTTGTGCAACCAAATTTGTGTTGAGAAAGTCGTTGTAGATACATGCATACAAGAGATCATAATGGAGAATGAGCAACTCAAGCAAGAAGTGGCTCGTCTCACCAAGGACTTGACTCAAGTGAAAGGCAAGACGACACAAGCCCAACTTCATCAATATAACACCGTCAAGGGAGTAAAGAAGCTTGATGAAGGACAAACTGTGGTTTGCTACGTATGCCACAAGGAAGGCCACAAGTCCTATAAATGCATGGTGAAGAATGCTGGAGGAGAAAAGAAGAAATAGAACAACAAAAAGCAAACAAGCAAGGTCTTCAACACCTACACCAACAAGGTGGACAAAAAGGCCTCCACACCTTATCTCTCTTGAAGAAGAAAAATGACAAGGTGGTGGCCATCAAGGTGAACAAGCAAGTCAACATTGGGCCCAAACATATTTGGGTGCCAAAGGAGATCATTTTCAATATGAAGAGCATCAAGAAGGTTTGGATCCCGAAAGGGAAGTGAGAAGTCCGATGGACTTCAAGGAATTTAGAGACTTGGCAAAGTATGGGTGCATTTTATGGGGCGCATCATTGTGGACAAGGTAATTGCCAAGTGGGTTAGTGAATACTATGGACCCAAATCCCCCTTTCTATGTTATGTAACTAGATTTAATTTCTTGTAATCTCAATTAACATCTAGTTCCTTTTTATGCCTAGGTTTGCATTTGCGTGTTTAATCTTTTATCTTGCATACACTAGGTATATCTTATGGTAGGCTTGCTCGGTTTTACTCTTAACCCTTGGAGCAAACCTACATGGTTTAAATTATTTAGAAGCATGACACATAGCTTATTTTACAATTGTTCATCTAATATGTGCCAAAGTCCAAATTATAGATAATTTCTCTCGAATATTACTTTCAAAAATGATTCTCACATTCATGTGATGTCATCTTTCAAGTGGTATTTTTTATTCTAAAATCAATGTGCATGTCTCCTACAAGTATTCCATACTTGTGTGCATAAATTTAGGGGGAGATTACTCTACAAGTTGAATGCTTTGAGGCTAACACCTTTTTAAGCTTATCATGTGTGTAGTAGTCTCATTGCAAGGAAAATAGAGTCCCCGGAGTTAAGCATAATACTTTAAATATCCACCACCTATTGCAAGTGGTATAAATCAAATTGGTTTCCACATGTGGTATTTCTAAATCGATATCATCATGTTGATTTTACTTTGGTATTTATATGCTTTCTCCATACATTATATAGATTAAACTCCCTTAAGCATTAATTTGCCAATTATGCATAAACTACATTCTCCATCATATGTATGCATATATTTAGGGGGGATTAGTCTATGTAATGTGAGAGTCAAATTTTGTGACCTATTCCACTCCACATACAAAGGATCATAAAGTTTGACCCTCCATTGTGCTACTAATGTCTTCCTTTTTGGTGTTTAATTCCAAAGGGGGGAATTTGTAGGACAAAAAATAAGCCCGATCATAATAATTTATAAGTGGTAATAGTCCGAGAAATGGAGGATAGTGGATTATAGAGTTAGGAGGAGACTTAAATCCATAATGCCATATGGGGACATTTACAAAGGACAAGATAAGTTTCCAAAGATGTTTACACGTGATATCTTTTAGTATCATACAACCTTGCCCTTTGCATTACATCCGGGCAAGATAAGTTTCCAAAGATGTTTACATGTGGTATCTTTTAGCATCATATAACCTTGCCCTTTACATTGCATCCTAACAAGTAAATAGTTTTTAAATTCCAAAATTTTTATTATTTGCTTGTTTTGGTCGTGTTGTCATCAATCACCAAAAATAGGAGATTGTAAGGAAAATAGACTCTAGACCCATTTACTTTGGATTTTGGTGTTTGATGACCAACACAACTAAATTGGACTAATGATTTTACAAGTAATTGTTTTGTAGTTCAATAGGGTGTAAATGTGACTTGGATGAAGGCGACATGATGATCCGATGATCAACACCTTAAGCAAGACCCTAGAAGCACAAGAGATGATCCAAGATATAAAGCAAGGTCCAAACACGAAGATATAAACCAAGCTGGATGCAAGATCGCGAAGAAACGAGCTCCACAGAGGTGACCAGACGCGGCTCTATGAGGACCAGACGCGTCCGATCAGTTGCTCGGCAACAACAGGCGTCAGCAGTTGTGACCGGATGCTGAGCGAACGCGACGGCAGGACGACCGAACGCACCAAGAAGTAGCATTCGATCATGTCCAGAAAGGTTCCAGAGCGACACAAAGGTAACCAGACGCGTCTGGTCAGGACGACAGCAGCGTCCGATCAGTAGCAGAAAGCTGGGTTTCGCCCCCAATGACTACTTTCTCCATGGGGCTTATAAATAGACCCCCAACTGGCCATTTGAGGTGTGGAGAGCAGAGAAAACATACCAAGGGTGTTGATACACCATTTTAGTGATCTTCACTTACATAGTGCTTAGTGATTTATTAGGTGATTAGCGTAGGTGCTTTGTAAAGTGCTTAGGTTGATTAGACCACCGCTTATGCGCTTGCTCTAGGTTTAGTCCTAGTGTTGAGTGAGATTTACACACCTTTTACTACCCGGTGCTTGCGCGCACCATTATTGTACATCAGAGGGACTTGTAGTCTTGCGAGATCACATCAACCACGTTTGTGGTGTGACCGTCACCGTGTACCAGAGGGAACAAGGCTCGCGGTGATTCGGCCGGAAGCTTGATAGTGAAGACGGCGGGGAGCGGTCTGGGAGAGGCTTACCAGAAGACACACCGGAGACCCACTTACGCGTGGGGAAGGTCCGGGGCTATCCACGAAGTTACCCGACCGGGAGCTTGGCCCTTGCGAGGGATTCCTTACGAGGGGCTCTAACGAGGATTAGGAGGAAACTTGTGCACTTCTCGATACCTCAGTAAAAATACCGGAGTCATCAACGGGAGTTTGCATATCTCTATCTTACTCTTTCGCTTCCGCATTTACATTACAATCTTGGTTTGCACTTTACTTTTCTTGCTTAGTGATAGGCTAGTTGATAGGTTTGGAACCTAGGTTGCATAACTCTTTTTTGCAGTAAAGATAGCAACATACTAGCAAAATCATAGTTGCACATTAATATAGTTTATCTTTTTTATAGGTTTTTGCTAAGAATAGAAAAAGAGGCCACAGTTTAGAGTTAAAGTTTTAGGTTGCCTTATTCATCCCTCCTCTTAGATGCTATGGTCCCTTACAAAATGTCATAGGGTTGAGTCATGAAAACAGTGCCAGAGATAGTGAGAAAATATAACATAATAATTGCATGCCTCAGTTTAACATTTTTCAAAATTAAAATATACAACATTATTCTACATGAATTCTACATCACCGTTAGGCAGAAATAGAATTAATGCATGAAAAAACTCATGAATACAAAATTATAATATTGTTATTATCAACGTTGGTTAGAAAAATAACAATATCATAATTTACTGAATAAAATTAACTGCTCTTCAAATTAAATTCTCCTGTTGTTCGAATTTAATTAGAAGATAATAAACATCTACTTTGCAGCGAAAACATGAAAACATAATTTATCTACTTTTAGAAGCATTTTACTGTACTCATCTATTCTCTGGAAAAAATTAACCTGTTGGTTCAAATTTTGATAGAGATTTAACATCAAAACTTGATAAAATTCATCAAAACTGCTTCTGAAAAATAATAAAACTTAAACAGTGAATTTACTGTGCATTTTGGCTCGAAGGCCCAGCTCGCGTAGCGGCCCACGGTCACTCCTGGGCAGCCCAACGGCTCACTCGCGCTCTGTGTGCCTCCTGCGTCCTAGGCCGCAACCTGGGTCTGGGCCGGGATTTCTCATTCCCGTCTGGGCCGTATCTGGCCCAAGCTCTTCTGACCGTTGATCTTAATCCGACGGCTATCCGCGCAGTTCGACAGAACAAAAATGCGCCGTGGCTGCTCCCCTAAAATCCTAGGTTCATTCTCTCCCTCCCCTTCTCTCTCATCGCCACAGCCGAGTAAAACGGAGCGGCGCATCAGCAGCCTTCGTGGCTACCAGAGGAGGAGGTGGCGGCGCCGCCGCGGGGCCCCTTGTCGGCGCGCGCGCTCATCCAAAGGTGAGCGCGCCGCCGTCGAGCGGCCTTGTGGCGACGCCCTTGATTCCCGAGTCCGAGGGGTGAGGTTCCGCGGTGGCGTGGCCTCCTCGGACGACGGCTCGGGAGGTTCTTCCCACGCGACGTCGGCGGTGGTGACGGTAGCAGGTGAGCCCCTGTCCCCTCCGTCCTTCTTTCTTTTCGTTTCTTTAGTGTTAGAGTTTTGAGATTTTATCCGATTCGATTCATCTCCTTCTTCTTTCTACTCGATTTCTACCCCAAAATCTAATCTACACGCTAGGGTAGACAACTGATACCGTTGATAGACATAGTGGATCACCTAGACATAGATTTAGCGGGTACAACCTTTACATACGGGATAAAACTTCCTAGAACATGATCTATAGAGAGAGAGAGAGGAAGGGAGGTGAGATGTCACCGACCATTCGCAGGCTTGGAGGAAGAGCTCGACGTAGCCTTGGAGTGACCGTGGTGACGGTGTTGAAGACGCAGCGGATGCGCGGTCCAGTGGCGGCGGCGAAAGCGGTGACGCTTTTTGTCGCTCACAACGTCCCCTCTAGATCGACTTAGGGTTTCTAAGTGGGGATTGTGGTGGCAACAGTGAACCTCATACCTAGTGCCTAGCGCTACACGATGAGGGTCCACCAACCATTAATTCGGTTGGACGCTCTGATCAGGATGCGAGATCAAGGCGCGACTCGGTTGTTGAACCGAGTATGAGGAGATCAATGCCCAAAGTGAGTGATCAAGGCGCGACTCGGTTGTTGAACCGAGTATGAGGGAGATCAATGGCCAAAGTGAGTGGGCACTGGGCAGGTCATCACAATTCACAAATCACATGCATGCATTCGTACTGAGATGCTGACGAAGCGTCCAGGCTGTGTGTGCTCTGCTCCGTGCCCCTGCTCTGCGGAGTAGACCGGATGTGTAGGGTGCGCCCACGTGTCGGCAGCGAGCTGCGAGAGGCCCGGCCCATCCCAGCCCAATGCAGGCGCGCGTGGCCGGCAGTGGTAGTTCCTACTACTTCCTAGTGGCGGTGGGATCCCATGCCAACAAAAACTGCTCCTGCTCGTGCTCGCCTGTTCTGTTCGGCTCGTCCTTCTCTCTCCTCCTCCTCTTCCTTCACCTTTCTTCCTCGGGTGCTTCCTCTCTGCTCTGCAACCGCAGCGCAGTCCCCTTCTCCCCCACTTGGCCGTGGCCGTGCTCGCTTTCCCAGTTCCCCATTGCCGATCGGATTCGCCTCGCGCCCCTCCCCCCCTGCTCCGCTCCCCAAGGTAGCCGATCGATCCGCTTCCGCCGCCTCCATTCCCGCTACCTATTTTGTCGCCGTTTACGCCGATACCTAGGGGGGGCAGGCGAGGGGATTTCCTCCGCAGCAACTCTTACTCATCGTCTCTCTCTCTCTCTCTCTCTCTCTTGCAGCCCAAACCCTGGCATGGGATCGAGGAGGGGAAGGCAACATCCTGGTGCTGGCCACGCCGCGCAGCCTCCGCAGCCGGGCGGGAGAGGCGCTGCTCGTGCTCAACAGCCCCCGCAGCCTGCAGGAAGAGGAGGAGGAGGTCGTGGAGGGAGCCAGCAGCAGGGGCGAGGTGGAGGCCGCACGTCTCGCGTTGATGAGGCCCAGCACCAGCAGCATGGCAGGGGCGGCCACGCTCGTGGCGGGAGTGCTGCGGGGCGCCCGCAGCAGTACCCACGTGGTGCTACACCTCTGCAGGGGGCTGCCCCGTCGTCATCCAGCCATTTAGCTCCCGAGCTGCGCCAAGCAATGGAGGGGGCTCCTCGTGAGCTTGCACCACAAGCGCCACCAGGTCCTTCGCAGCCATCGCCAGAGGCTCCCCCGCCTGTTCAGCCTAGAGAGGAGCACGGGCCAGCTGAGCCCAGTGCAGGCCAGGAGATTGTGCCTACTGCACCTCCACAATCAAGCAAGTCATTCAGGTTTCCTTTGCGCCCAGGAAAGGGCAGTATTGGCACCAGGTGCCTGGTTAAGGCCAACCATTTCTTTGCTGAGCTGCCAGACAAGGATCTTCATCACTATGATGTGCGTTCAGATTTCTCCAACTTGCATTGCACACCCTTTACGTTTCTTCTGTTATACCTTATCCTTGATGCATCTCATTTGTCTCGGACAGGTCTCAATCACACCGGAAGTTACCTCAAGGGTTGTTAGTCGGGCCATAATCAAGGAGCTGGTCAATCTCTACAAGCAATCTTACTTGGGTGGGAGGCTACCGGCTTATGATGGTAGGAAGAGCCTGTACACAGCCGGCCCACTGCCGTTTACTTCACAGGAATTTCATATCACTTTATTTGATGATGATGGTGGCCCTGGTTCCGAGAGGTCTGCTGCTCACATTTTATTTCCTCATCAAGACAAGATGTTTTCCTCCCTGTCGCGCAAATTCATGATTATGTTTTCAACATTTCATTGTTTCTCCACTATTTGCTTTGCTTTGCTTTGATCCAGGCGACATAGGAATTTTAAAGTAGTCATTAAATTTGCTGCACGAGCTGACCTCCACCACCTCGAGCTGTTTTTAGCTGGGAGGCATGCAGAAGCTCCTCAAGAGGCATTGCAGGTTCTGGATATTGTGCTGCGGGAACTGCCTTCATCAAGGCCAAGGTAGCAATGAATTTCTACCGTCTTTATAACTAGGAGCAGTGAAGCGAGAAGTGAATCTTGGTATTTCTCAAATTGTTTCCCCACAGGTACGCACCATTTGGCCGGTCTTTCTTTTCACCTGATTTGGGCCGAAGGCAGCCCCTTGGTGATGGATTAGAAAGCTGGCGTGGATTTTACCAGAGCATTCGTCCTACTCAAATGGGCTTGTCACTCAACATTGGTAATATGAATCCCCCTTCCCCTCGGTAGTAAATTTGCACATGTTTTCTGTCTTTCCTTATTACTGCTTGGTTTTAATCATTGTTTTTTCCCCATTTGAGGCTAACACACTTGAAGTCTTCAACACTACTGATGATTTCGTATCCATTATAAAGACACATATCTCCTGGATTTGATTTTACTTTCTGTGACTTTTCAGATATGTCAGCGACAGCTTTCATTGAGCCATTGCCTGTAATTGAATTTGTTGCACAGCTGCTGAATTGTGAAATTCACTCTAGGCCACTCTCAGACGCGGAACGGGTGAAGGTGTTCTCACTGAACTAACCTTTTCCTGATATCTCATCTCATAGGAAGAACCAGTGTTCAAATGAAATATTGTGTATTGCCTTGAAGATAAAAATGTATAATAATGTGTGTAATCATGTCCAGGAGCACTGTTTGGACATAGAAATAAGCAGTGCATGAACGTAATCTGTGCATTTCCTTTTTGGTGCAATGGAAATTGGGGTATGTCCAGGAGAAAACAGTGCTCTGTTTTTTTTGGGTTGTTTCTTGAGGTTTACATATAGTATAATTGTTCATATTGTTTGTCCCAAAGAGTATTAATAGAAAGTCATTAATTGTGTTTTACTAACTCTGTAACCAGAATTGGGGTATGTTTAAAAAATAGTACTCTCTTGATTCTTTAATATATGATGTTGACTTGTTCAATTTTGAAGTATACAACATATATTATTAAAGAACAGAGGTTATACTCTGTAATGTTAGCAGAACAAGGATTAAAGGGCAGACCCAGTGCCGGAGGCTCCCACATGAGTGGGGTCTGGGGAAGGGATAAACCGATACAAGCCTTTCCCCCACAAAATCTGCGGAGAGGCTGCTTCGAACCCACGACCTGGTGACTCAGTGAGACAGCTCTCACCACTGCACCAGGCCTAGCAGAACAAGGATTATGACGATTTTATAGTTTTCTTGCTGTATGCCACATATTGCATAATCATGTCCTGCAGAAAAAAATATAGGTGAAACTGCAACAATACTTATGGCTCACGACGCTTGAACTATAATGCGATAAACTATGTGATAGCTGCATATTTGGATTGCTAGATCACTAGATCAGCATGTTGTCCTGCCAAATGCATTTTATCTCACACACTCAGCAATTCCAAAAGAAGAAGAAGAAAACTTCTTTCAAAGAAAAAAAAGTATGCCTGCAATCGATAAATAAAAACACTGGTATGAGAGTTTGTACCTTTTCTTCTTCTTTTTCCATGTTTAGCACATGGTCCTTTCTGATGTGCATATTTTAAACAATTTAGCTTATTCCTTTTATGTTCACACCCTAGATCAAGAAAGCCTTGCGAGGAGTTAAGGTGGAAGTTACTCATCGTGGAAACATGCGGAGAAAGTATCGAATATCTGGGTTAACAACTCAGGCGACTCGAGAGTTAACGTATGCAAGTTTCTCACTTCATTTCAAAAAGCATTTAAAATGCTAGCTAAATTTTCCTGTAAAAGATTCATGTTCTTCGTGCCACAGCTTTCCTGTTGATGAAGGGGGTACAATAAAGTCAGTTGTACAATACTTTCAAGAGACATATGGCTTTGCCATCCAACACACCTACCTTCCTTGCCTTCAAGTTGGCAATCAACAGCGCCCAAATTACTTGCCAATGGAGGTGAGATTGTGAAACAGTGGTATCCTTTCTTCCTTTATTTGAATCCTGAAAAACTACTCCACCTCCAAATTTCCATGTTTAACTCTTTTTTACCAAATCTTGCAATTATTATTAGTTTTGGATTCTCCCCGAGAATTTTTTTAAATTGTAGAGTTTGACTTTATTCAGGTCTGCAAAATAGTGGAGGGACAGAGGTACTCCAAGAGATTAAACCAGAATCAGATCAGAGCTCTTTTGGAGGAGACATGCCAGCACCCACGCGATCGTGAGCGTGATATAATTCGGGCATGTATCTTATTATTTCCAATGGTTTCATATGGCTTTGAAATTTCAACAATTGCCTGTGCCAGTTCAGATCTTTCATTGTAATGCTATCTTGGGTGAACAGATGGTTAAACAGAATGCCTATGACAAGGATGATTATGCACAAGAGTTTGGCATTAAGATTAGCGATCGTCTGGCATCAGTTGAGGCACGGATTTTGCCAGCTCCACGGGTAGGCTGAACCCATTTCTGTCTGTTTTGACCTTTCTCTGCTTTACCTTTAGCCATGCTCTCAGCAGCACAAGTGCTGTAAGCAATGGAATATTCTCTCTTGCACTGGATGTAGAGTATCACAAAGCTGGACGCATAAAGATGCTTACCTTGTAAATATATGGCTTTATTAACAAACCTTTTTCTGTATTTTCACTTAATGCAGCTTAAGTACAATGAGACTGGTCGAGAGAAGGACTGCTTACCTAGGATTGGTCAGTGGAATATGATGAACAAGGTAACTGCATGGACTTTCTTTAGTTCTTACAAACTTTACTCACCTTATTATTATGAGCCCGATGCCCACAGTAGAATAGGAGAGGAAGTAGAGGTGGGGAGACAGACAATATTCTACCACCTATTTGATTGTTACCGTCCTAACTCTGACCGGTACTGTACAAGTGCTATTTCGCCGCACGACTGCTTTTACAGTAATCACGCCTCCCCTTGTGCCTTGCATGACACCATCTGTGATAATATCAAGCTATACAATGAATAGGTCTTTCAGTTAGGAACTGACCTCTGCTGCTCCTGAGAATGGTGTACTTTTATCTTTATTTAGCTTGTTGCGTCTATGTTGTAATGGATTTCCAGTAAAAAGTATTTAATAGTCTAGGCTCTAACAATTGAATTATTTATAGTTAAAACACAAAGAAACCTCATAGGTACAAAGTAGAAGGCCACCTATGTAGTGTCTGGCACACACATAAGACAGATCGTTGCATAGAAGATCCTTATGTAGAACCACCCACCACACCACCGTGTTTTTTATAGTAATAAAGATTTGCAAAACACACTCACCTTGGATTGACGAAATATGCTAGTCAGAAAACATTATCCAGTTCAAAACTGATTTCAAACACTGGCTTTTAGGTTTCATTAATCAAAGAGACGTAGGGCATTTGTTTATTGTGCATGGATATTTACTATTCTTTTATTACTTTCCTGTGCCCAGAAAATGGTAGATGGTGGTAAGGTCAGAAGTTGGATATGTGTCAGTTTTGCTCGCAATGTGCAAGACAGTGTTGTTCGTGGGTTCTGTCATGAACTTGCACTGATGTGCCAAGCGTCAGGAATGGCAAGTATTCTTGACACAGTTCCTGCAAAACTTGCTTATTGACATCACGGAAGCACCTCAAGATCCTTATATAAAAGCAAAAGCACCAACATGAATATTAGGATTTGTACTTCATCCACCTGTTTGCAACAGTAATATTATCATGCATAATCATAATAGGATTTCGCTCGGGAGCCTGTTCTTCCACCTCTATATGCACGTCCTGATCAAGTGGAGCGAGCTCTGAAAGCTAGGTACCATGATGCCATGAACGTTCTTGGACCCAAACACAAGGAACTTGATTTACTTATTGGAATACTACCTGACAACAATGGCTCACTTTATGGTATGTTAACCTGGTCCTTCTAACTTCTAGTTCTTCCTATTGATTCCTGTGGTGTTGTTGGATTCTCATGATTATTATTATGGAGTTCTCTGTTGACATTACTTGTCTCCTTGCTGATGCTAGGTGATTTGAAGCGTGTCTGTGAAATAGATCTTGGGATAGTTTCACAGTGCTGTTGCACAAAGCAGGTTTTCAAAATGAACAAACAAATTCTTGCAAATCTTGCTCTGAAGATTAATGTCAAGGTTCAGTGCCCAGTACCCTCCACTTTTGCGTTTTGTTTACAATTTGCCTTTCTTCTGTGTTTGTCAAGTTGACATCCTTTAATTTGGCAAAGGTTGGGGGCAGGAACACCGTGCTGTTAGATGCCGTCTCAAGGCGAATTCCTCTGGTAACTGATCGACCTACAATCATATTTGGTGCTGATGTGACTCATCCTCATCCTGGTGAGGACAGAAGTCCCTCAATTGCTGCTGTAAGTAGAATAATAACACACTCTTTTAGCTTTAGTGATTAATGATCTGTTCTTGAGTCTTCACTTTTGCTTTGGGAAGGGTTACTTAATTTTTTAACAAGCAACTTTATCTGTAGGTTGTGGCCTCCCAAGATTGGCCAGAGGTGACAAAGTATGCTGGACTAGTTTCTGCTCAAGCTCATCGGCAAGAGTTGATAGAGGATTTGTATAAGGTCTGGCAAGATCCACAGAGAGGGACAGTAAGCGGTGGAATGATAAGGTGCACTGCTCATTATTTCAACTTTTCTTTCCTTAAGAATGAAAGGAACATGCAGCGATTCAGTGATCCATTTTTCAACCTTTCTTTCTTCAATGGCAAATGATTTGTTACATGAAAAAATTGCAGGGAGCTACTTGTATCCTTCAAAAAATCAACTGGTCAGAAGCCCCAGCGAATAATATTTTACAGGTGTGTGCTCTCAAAGTGAATACCTGTACTAGTGCTTTCTGCTTTCTCTACAGCTTAATCTTCTTTCTCCTTGTCAGGGATGGTGTCAGTGAAGGACAATTTTATCAAGTTCTGTTGTATGAGCTCAATGCAATCCGAAGGGTAAGTATTTGACCAAACCAGGCATGAGCATATGTGGATGCTACCACTAAGCATGATCTCCATGTGTCACTTAGGCCTGTGCCTCCCTGGAAGCGAACTACCAACCAAAGGTGACTTTTGTTGTGGTTCAGAAGCGCCATCATACTAGATTATTTGCTCACAACCACAATGATAAGAATTCAATTGACAGGAGTGGAAACATACTCCCAGGTAATATTAACATTACCTTGTACCTCGTAATTAATATTACTATGTTACTCCCTCCGTCCCGGAACGCAAGTCATTATGACTTTCAAAATTTGTACTGAAATATAGGGCATTCTACGTGGTGCCCATGTTCAGATTTATCATAGTTTGTTAAAAAGAAAACCATGATTTGAGGAGAAACTCCTTAATTGGGTTTAATCCATGGGTACATGTGTCATTCGAGGATTCCCTTAAGTTGTCTTAAATTTTTTGGAATGTCTTGTATTACAGGACGGAGGGAGTAATACTGATGTTTGTTACTGCTGCTTATTATCTAAAAAATGACTTCTGCCATGCTGTACATTTTGAAAGGTACTGTTGTAGATTCGAAGATCTGCCATCCTACTGAATTTGACTTCTACTTGTGTAGCCATGCTGGCATTAAGGTAAAGACCTTGATTTGCTTGCATTTGGCTTGTCAGATAATGTCATTCTATCTAACGTACAAGTCATTATTTACCTACCCCATGTATATATAGGGCACTAGCCGTCCAGCTCATTATCATGTCTTGTGGGATGAAAACAACTTCTCTGCTGATGAGTTGCAGACTCTTACAAACAACCTCTGTTACACGTAAGTGCCTATTTCTCTGGTGAAATTTCCTTTCGGAATGCTATTTTTCTAACTCGCATCACATGTGCAGTTATGCAAGGTGCACCCGCTCTGTATCGATCGGTAAGCTATCCCCCCTTCCAGGGATTGTTTTGGCAGTTGTGCCACTGGCTTGCTTGGTGACTAAAATCCCTTTTATTTTTTCCATTTGCAGTTCCACCAGCGTATTATGCTCACCTGGCTGCCTTCAGGGCTCGTTTTTACATGGAACCAGAGACTTCTGACAGTGGTTCGGTGGCAAGTGGTCCTGCAGGCCGTGGACCTCAGTCAGCATCCCATAGCACTCGGGCCTCTGGTGGTGCAGCTGTTAGGCCACTTCCAGCTCTGAAGGATAACGTAAAGAGGGTCATGTTCTACTGCTGAGGCTAGGCTGGGGCGCTTATGGTACCCTCACTTGTAAATATGTTTGGAGCTCGTAATAATCTGGCAGCTGCTACTTTGGGTGCTGTACTGTTACCATTTACTGTACTGGTCTACGTTTCTTCCTCAAGCACCACATGTATGCACTCATGCTATTGTCTCCACAGATCATATGTATGCACGCTGTAACATAGTAATACCCTCGGTTGTGTGTGAGTAATTCCGTCTGTATGTCGTGTAAAGGAATAAGGAAATGGTATCTCCGTTTGGTTATCTGGAGCTGTTCATGCAGGTGCTTTGGAGTCCTGTCACCTGTGGGAGCCTGTAGCGGTAATTTAAAAAAAAGAAATATATCCTGTGGATTTCAGTATCAATCTGAACACTGCATTAGGTGAGACTCAATCTTAATAGGCAAGTAGCTGACTCTGGTATTACTTATGCTAGGTTGGTGATTGGTCAGTACGTATTGCTTTCACAATCATTATGGACACCGTGATTTTATTTATTTACTTATTTTCCATTTACATCCTTCCCAGTCAATGACAGTTAAGAGAAAAAGAGGAAACAAATTATCACTCGGGCACGCATCTGGCTTTGGTCTGGACAGCCGACAGCCCCTCACTTCAAGCAGCATCCGAGAGATGAGAGGCTGGCAGCACTGGTCCAAGTAAGTTGCTCGCAATTCTGCAGAGTTCAGAGTTCAGAGTTCAGACAGACACAACTTTTACCATGGATTATTAATTCAATCAAATAATTGTGCTTTGCAGCTGCAGCATGATAAGCTCTCACCTCTGAATCCTTATCTGCGTCCTTCTGCATAACAAACCACCAGTCAGTCAGTTCAGTTGCTTCCCCACTTTATTTTCAGTAAATTTCTTAAGAGTGGATACACTTGCCTTTCTTTTGACCTATCAGGCAATGCCACTGCCGTAGCTTGGTCAAGTTGTTCGCCCACTTTCGGCATCGCATTTGCCTAAAAACATCAATAAAGTTAAAAATTTGCACTCTTGAGGTACTGTACGTAGTTTCCTTCAAAACACAATGAGAATCCTACTCCAGCTAGTACTGGTCCTCGACTCACCAGCTTCCTGAAATGAAGGTTGTAGAACATCTGTAGGTACTGCTGTTTGGCCTGCTTCTCTTCTTTGTCCAGAGTCCTCCAGAAGCCATACATTGACCCCATGTTCAGAACTTTGGTTGCATATATCTGCCAGGTGTAGCTACAATCAAAGACAACACAAATGTCACACACAATTGGTGGGCGTTCTGTTCCTTGGATGATTACTGGAGATATGTTACCATTCGTAGATGCGTTGCAGTCCAGCGGTGGACATTCTGTTCCAGTACATGGGATCTTCGTTGCATTTCTGGAAGAAGTTGGCAATCTTGTTGCTTGCTTCTTTGCCATCAAGTGGGTTGATATGGAAACCTGAGACCTCATTGACAATGATTTCTGCGGGGCCTCCCTGATTTGTTGCAAAGGTTGGCAGCCCACAGTTCATTGCCTCGATGACAGTTAGTCCGAACGCTTCATAGAGCGCAGGCTGAAAGGCACAACATTGGATGGCTAGATTAGCACCTAGTTTCATTACTAGCATCTCTCCTGGATATCTATATCGTAACTCTTGAGTACCTGAACAAAGGCTCCCCTGGTATCTGCTATGCAACGGTAAAGTTCCCCATTGCGGACACGGTCTGTCTGGGCTTTTATCCATCGGATCTGCCCCTTGAGCTGGTACTTGTTGATCAAACTGTGCATCTTGTTTATCTCCTCGATCTCCTCCCTGTCCTTGGATTTCGTGGGGTCCAGGAGCCCTCCCACGACTACAAGGTTGACAAGGTCCCTGAGCCTCTTGTCCTGACCATACCATTCAACCAGCCCAGTGATGTTCTTCACCTTGTCAAGCCTTGCCATTGAAAATATGACCGGTTTGCTCCTGTTTTCCAAGTAGCCTCTGCTTGCATCATATCACACAGTTGAGAACCATAAGCACGATTTCGCCAAAAGTCAAAGGAAAACAAGCCTGAATGCATGTACTTACATGTGCTCATCATTTTCCTCTTTGCCGTAGACTAGCGCCTCGATCTGTGGGTGCAAGTCTGTGAGGCGCTTGTGCTTTAGTGTGAATGGGAAATAAACTGATTGATCCGCGCCAGGGGCAGCGATATTGAACTTGGGGTCGAAGACATTGATGCCTGTAGCGAAGCGGCAGAGCCCTGGCATTGTGAACGCATAGTGGCTCTCATACTGGCCAGGCTTGTCTTTGCTGCATGGTGTGGTGTCATTGCGAAAATGGTTTGATGAGTAGTAGTAAGTAGCATGACATTGCCCAAGCAAAGTAGGCACAGGGCACACGAGGAATTTGGTTAGGCAATGGCTGACCTTCCTGCTATTTCTTGGTAGGTGCTAGCGATGATGAAGTCGCTGGTGTTCATCGCGATCATATCAGCAGTAAACTGGCACGAGAAATGATACTTGTGGTCCATTTCTCTCCACTTGACATCGGAATCCTCATACTTTGTCTTCTCGAGAGCATGCGCGATCGTCCCCTGTTACATTGATCATTGATGGATATATGATATTTTTGTTTTTGTCAGATTTTACTTGATTGGTACCAGTACCACCAGGAGAAGGTTCTGCATTGCATGATTAATATACTGCAACGGCGGGTTTTTCACCTGGGTAACTCCTAGCTTCCTTGACACGAGGTAAGCTACTAAATTGCCGTCAGTGTAATTGCCGATGACCAGATCTGGTTTGCGCCCCAGTATATCTAGGATCTTGGCACAAGAATCCTGAAGTTTCATGCCATGCCATGGTACGTATATTTGTAGAAATAGAACGGCATTTGTCAGTGTATATCATAATAGTAGTAATAATACATATACAAGAGATGCAAACCTGTGCGTATCTCTCTAGGTAAGGGTAAATGTCGAACCGGGAGACCCAGTGGGGCAGATCCTGGCCATCTTGGGTCTTGAACGGCACACGGAGGATGCTGGAGTGCCTTGTGTTCTCAATGGGTTCCAGCTCCACGTTGCAGGTGGTGCCCTTTGCTTCTGGTATGAGCCTTGTCAGCTGCATCAGCAACGGCCCGTGTTAGACGTACAGTACAATACGACATATATATGCATACTATGATGGCCTACCACAAGGATGTTGGGCGTGAAAGTGAGGCCCTGCCCCTTGATTCTCTGAAGAAGCTCCTCTTCAAGCGCTCTGACTTGGTCCAGGATGTAGACGACCTGGCCGCCGGTGTCGGGCATCCCCAGGACCTTCTGCTGCCCGAAGTAGCCGTGGATGGAGAAGATGACGACGTCGAACACCGACGGCACCCTGCTGAAGAACCTGTCCACGCTAGCAGGGTCCGGCGCCTGGAGCACCTCGGAGAGGCAGGCGAGCATCTGGCCGCACGCCTCGGCGGTGTCGCCCCATCCTTTCTCCAGCCCCCACTCCTGGAACCTGTGCGCCATCTGCTGGTACGGCGTGTCCGGGTGCTGCTCGGAGACGAAGGCCTGGGCGAGGAGCAGCGCCGCCTGGAGCTTGCCGACGGTGTCGAGGGTGTCGCTGATGAGCAGCTTATTCTGCTGGTCGCCCGGCCGGTACCTGAGCGCCAGCAGGTAGTCCAGCAGCGGCTTCTTCATCGACGACATCTTCTCCGTGGCAGTGCCGGTGCCAGGCCTGCTGCCGCCGCCGAGCCTGGAGGACAGGAATCTGGAGACCAAGTGCATGCCGTTGCCGATGGAGGAAGGCAGCGTGAGGCGAGGCGTGGAGAGGTCCAGGGCGCCCAAGTTCACCTCCAGCGAGTTGTCGTCCTGCGCCCAATGGTTGTCGTATAGGATTTCCTTGCGCTTGAGGTAGTCGGAGGGCGTGATCTGCTGGACGGTGAGGTCGCCGGAGTGGACGGTGATGTACTCCCAGACGCCAGGGTTCCTCCGCACGGCCAGGGCCACGTAGGGAGGGAGCACCACGGCCTCATGCGTGCAGGAGATGACGTGGCCCAGGAAGCCGTCGGCGAGCCTGCTGCTGTCCTTGTTGTCCACCGCCGCCGAGCCGCCACCGCCGTGGAGCTCCTCCAGGAGACGCTGCTGCTTCATGAGCCTGCTGCCCTGGGACACGTACCGCTGGAAGCAGCGCTTCATGTGGTACCGGCTCTGACGCAGCGCCTCGGGCATCATGTCCGCGATGCTGTCCGACCGCCTCATCATCTCCTCTCCTGGTTTATCTTCTAGCAATCTACTAGTGCCGGGAGGAGGCAATGTAATCGCAATGATGCTTGCTCCATCTCTTTGTTATCTTTATATATACACACCAGAGCACCAGATCAGATCACCAGAGTAAGGCAAGGCAAGCATGGCTATAGATGCCTAGATGCTTGTTGGGCGAACAAGGACAGTGGACAGAGGAAGGAAGGATGGAGGGAAGAGAGAATGGATTTTGATTGGTGGACGACAAGCAAACATTGGCATGGGACGCTAGGCAAGCAAGGCATTGCCTTTACCTTTACCTTCGAAATGCTTGTCGTCGGAATATAATGTGTATGGGTCTCATATAGGAGTACTACACATGAGACATGCGAGTAAATTGGAACATTTGTTTTCAAATGGGTCATCGCCATCTTTACCTCCCTAAACTGTATCCGTGATTTTATTTTCCTCCTCGAACTCCAAAATTAGATGTCTTATCCCCTGAGCTCTTAAAATCATTCCAATGCAATTACCTCTTTGCCCTAGTTGAAGTGGTTTCATCCTTTTTTTTATAGTAAATTAAAATTCTGCAAATACTTGATACGATTTTAAACCACGAAAATACCTATGAATTTTCTAAAAATTTTGAGAAAAATTCTAGTGATATACTGGGACATAGAAAACCAAATCAAATATTTAAAGCTCATGAAAATACTTCTAGAACCTTACAAAAGTAGATTTAGCTCAAGGAAAATGAAAAATATAAAAAAATGAAACGATCCCGATTTCCTCAAAGGAAAATTTACAGATTCAAAATATAACGTGATAGTCCCAGGTGATCATTCCATCACATTATCAAATAACAGTCGATATCACAGTCATACATCGAATATCTATCTTAAAGAGAGTATAAATAGCAAGGTTTACTTATTATTACATCGCCACTTGGCGGAATCACTCAGAGCATGCAGCAACTAGAACAACACATCAAGTAGAACGGCAGCGGACATTGACTCCATCTTCACGATCCGAACTTGAGCGTAGGAACAAGACCTCTAATCCTCCCAACCATCTCCCTGGTAATCGTACTCAGACTCGGAACCTGCCAAACAATTATCAGTACGATTTGTATTGGCCACTGGCTCTCACTCTATGCTTTGCGTTTGCTTTGTGGTAGTGGAATGCAAGGGTAGAGCAAAAGACCTATTTGTGGCTGTAGTTTCCTATGCGAGTACGTCAAGTTTTAATAATAATTCATCAAGTTTTATCCCATCTCATCCACACATCTCCCATCCCATCACACACATCTCACCACTCTCACACTCTCTAGGCGACAAGGACGACTCCCTCTCGTGCCATGCCACATCGGCCAAAGCCGGAATCCAACACAAGAACCCAGGGGGGAGAGAAAAAGGACTCCACTCACTAATCAAGGGAAGCGTAGGTCATAGGAATGTCCATATCCGAGGACACCGCTATACATATAGATCGATCAACTCTGCAGAGCGTGTACATCTGAAACCACAAGATCACCATCATTGGCAGTGCCCCGCCTAGGCTGATACTAACTGCCTCCCAACTGGTATGGTGCCACCCTACCACTCAACCCTGTGTCACCCCGGAGTCCACCGAAACGCTGAGATTGTAAGACATAGTACTGCCCCCCCAGAGGTCACTACGCTATCTTAGGAGGGTGTGGGCCATATGCCCGTACCTCCCTACACTATCCACTTCCAACCTAGCAGTAGTGGTACCATCCTAGTTGGTCGGTAACCGTCCCCCGCCCATTCAAGAGCGAGTGGTGTGTACGTAGGGTCCTATGATCCGGTTCTTTCCACATACCAGTCCTTATGGGAACCGGACATGATATCTTCTCAAGGGGATAACCAACACATCGTGCCTCGATGGTACCTCAATCTCGGGGCTTCATCCCATAAAGACACTCTACCTCGAGATCTCCTCATCTCACATGCACCCGCCACAGGTACCTCTCATAGGGAATGCCCGGGTCGCACCCCCCCGGCAAGACTCGTCCAACGATTCATCGTAGGATCCTACCTGATCGACTTAACCCTCACCACACACCCAAGACGCACACCAAGATCTCCCCGGTTGTTACCACATTATCAGCACCAAGTGCCTTAACCACTCACAAACAATCCTCCACCAAGCATCACATCACAGATATAATGCATAGTAGAAGTAGTAGCAAGTAAGTAAGCGAGCGTCTAGCCTATCAGCGGGTGTGCAAGGGTATAGGTTGCGGCAAGGTAATGGCTTACAAGCAATTCTACCATGCATCTTATCACATATCATTTGCATAAAAGTAAAGCACTAGCAACTATATTATAGCATGTCTAATAGGATTCTACAAGGTTGGGTGGGACGTGGCACCTGACAAGTCATCTCCAAGCTCCTTAGTGTAGTCGGGGTCGTACTCCTCAGTCTACGGCTCCTCTAGGTCTGTCAAACGAGACATATAGCCATGATAAGCGACTCCTGTAGATAATCACAAAGAAGCAAAGGAAACTCAAAAGATCCAAATGCACTCAAACATAAGCCTATGACGTGGAGCTCATTTTTAGAAAAATTTGGACTCAGGTTTCATATTTTTCTGAAGTCGTATGAATTTTCTAACTTTAAATCACATTTTGAAAAAGGAAAAGAAATGGAAAACCAGATGCTGACACGTGGTGCATTATGATTAGACACGGGGGATACGACCACTGACATCTGGGCCCTGGTCAACGGTCATCGTTGACCGGTCAACAGTCAATGTTGACTGGGCTCGGACTGGGCTTAGCGGGCTGGATAATGGGCCGGGTTCAGGCCGGCTTGGCTCGAACATGTGTCGCGTAGGCAGGCCATCCATGTGATGCTACTGGGCCATAGGTGGGCTCGTGGCTTATGGCTCGGTCCACAGTGGTTCCGCAGGCGCGGGCCTATTGAAAGGATCAAGATGCCCAAGAGGGGGGTGAATTAGGCTAATTCTAAATTCTTTGCAATAATTAAACCCTACACTTAGCTCACTTCACCCCGTGTGCCTAGAATGCGTTTCTATTGATCTTACGCACAAAAGTTTTACAACCTAGGTTCCAATCCTACTCTAGCATGGTAATTCTAGGAATGTAAAGACAAGAAATGAATTGCTCAAATGTAAATGCTCAAAGTAAAGAGAGGGAAAGGAACACGGCGATGTTTTCCTGAGGTATCAGAGTTTCCACTCCCCACTAGTCCTCGTTGGAGCACCCGCGCAAGGATCAAGTGCTCTCTATGGGCTGATTCTTCGATACTCTGTCGTGGTGAATTGGCCACAACCGCTCACAACTTGAGTTGGGTCATCCACAAGCTCCACCGGATGATCACCAAGCTCCCAATCACCACCGAGCCATCTAGGTGACGGCGATCACCAAGAGTAACAAGCACAAACTCTCACTTGACCACGACAAGCCTAATGAGAAGGGTGGATGCACACTTGCTACTCTCCTTGCACTAATGAGGACCTTAATCTTGGATTCTCAAATCTCAATCACTTCACTAGGCTCTTACTCTCCCTTGCACTCTCAAGGTGTTTCTCAGCTGAACAAATGGGCAAGAGACATCCCTTGGATGAGTGGAGTAAGTATTTATACCCCCTCATTCAAAACATAACGTTTGAAGGCTAAGTCATCACTCTACGGGGTGACCGGACGCTCTGGTCAGTTATCCCCGCCACTATGTCAAAAAGAGTCGATATGCTCTGATCAGACTCTGACCAATGTCCGGTCACTAATGGCCGGACGTGTCCGGTCAAAAAAAAAACGCTCTCTGGAATCTTACTAATGTCGATCGGACGCTGGCACCCATAGTCCAATCACTTCACTGTTTAGCGTCCGGTCAGTTATCGGATCCTGACCATCATCCATTTAGCACTGACCGAACATGTCCGGTCAAGAAAATCCCTCTCTGGAACCTCTCTGGAATTAACCGAATGCAGGCACCCAGCGTCCGATCACTTTTCACTCAACGTCAGTTCAGTACCAGACGACTTCAGTCGATCAAATGGACTGACTAGACTCACCCTCCAGCGTTCGATCACAATTAGAGCAACGTCTGGTCAATTATTTGACCCTCCATTCACTTCTAACTCAAAATCCTATGTGAATGAAGTTTACTCCAATTGATCTTAGGGCTATTCCTGAGCTACCTAGTGCTATATTTGACAAGTGTGTACCACACCTAACCCACTAGACTCACCTAGGTCAAGCTACTAGTCTATACCCCCTTAATAGTCCGACCAAAGGGAAAACAAAGTCCTAAACTACTCTAAGTGTCTCTGCAACACCAAACGACACTTAGAACTAGTTCATCCTTAACCTTGTCGTCCATCCTTTGAAAACCGAAATGATTTCCATCGACAGGGGCATGACAACCATGATTGCCCAATCAATTGCCATTACCATGACCTAACTTAAATTACCTCTACAAAACACACGTTAGTCATAGTAATCTCGTGTTGTCATTAATCATCGAAACCCAACTAGGGGCCTAGATGCTTTCAATCTCTCCCTTTTTGGTGATTGATGACAACACAACCTTGAGTATGTAAAGGAGACGAGTGAGGTTTTCAACATGCTTGGTTCATATAAGCTTTTGATAATAAGAACAAAGGGGTTAGACATGCTTATATGACCCAAGCCAACATGGTGTACTCAAAAGATATGAATTAAGCAAGAGTACATGAAGTAAAGCTCATTTGAATCGGAGTAAAACGCGGAAGCAAAGCAAATGAGCATAACCAAGTGACATGACATATATAAATCAATGTAGAGAACACACATGTCACATAAGTCTCACCATCACATGTAAATAAGATAATGCATGAAATTAAGCGTGAATGCATAAAGTATCACACACAAAGAACCAAAAGTAACGAATCACATGCTCCCCCTAGATGTAACGCTCCCCCTAGATCTAACATACTCGATCCCTCTCCCCTTTGGCATCAAGCACCAAAACCTAAGGGTCAAATGGCAGGACAAGAGCAGACGAGTCGGGCGCTGAGGTGCGGTGAGAAATCTAAAATTGAGCAGCATCATCCTCTAACCCTAAAGTCTGAGCGGTCGGACTCTCTATCGCTGGAAGTGAAGGTGAAGCGGTCTAGGTCTGCTCAGTAACTGGCATGGCCTGTGACTTTGGAAGGATCACTGTAGAAAGTGGAGCCACATCTACCGTTGTCGCTATCACTGAAACAACTGAAGTAACTAGCTCGGATGATGCAACAGACGATGGGATCATCTTGGTAGTCCCGGTAATAGGAGCAACTGTGATAAGAACAGGGACTCGCAACTCTAGCGGTGTAGGCTGCCCTGTAAGCTCACTAAAAGTAGCACCGAGGCTCCTAGAGACTAGGGTGTCAGTCACTAGCACTGAGGAACTCTAAGACGGAGTGAAACCCATAACACTAGGAGTAAAGTGAGGACCCTAAGCTATCACTGGTGAAGCAAACCATTGGGATACCTGCTCTGTAGGTGAAGCAAACTAAGTAGCTGATTGTCCCTAACTCTGAAGCCCACTAGATTGTACAGCTAGAGTCACTGCAGTGGTGGTAGCAGGCTGGCCTATCTAAGGTGTAGACTACTAAGGAGCAACCCCAATAGCAGTGAAGACATGCTGCAAGAAGCCAAATAACTGTTGCTGGATCATAAGCTGCTGCTGTTGCATGACCTGCTGCTGCCTCTAAAACTCGTTCTATCGAGCCTGAACCTGAGCAAGTGTAGCTACGGTCTCCTGTGCCTGGCATGCCTGGTCCTGTCTCATTCGCTCAAGTATAGCTAGAAGAGCTGGGTCTGTCTATGGTGCCTATGGTGGAGCGGAGCTAGAGCCACTAGCCTCTTTGTCGTGTGGTCGAGGAGCCATCTACAGAATCGGCTGATAGTCATCATCAGAGCTATCACTCGGGTTGCTCTCAATCACATTCGCCTGCTATGCATCAAGTTGCTCCTCGTCTATTGCAGCAATGCCCCTGATGATCTCATCCTGCTAGGCTACTATCTCTGGTACCTCTGGGCGATGGTTCGGCTAGCGAGGTGACCTCGCTCGACTGTGACGTAGCATTTGGGTCACATTATATGGCAGAAACTCTGTAGTAGCACATGTGTACTCTGCCATTGTCTTAGGAGACTTCTGTGTAACTGCCTTTTGAATCAAGAAGGTGATCCAATGAGCATAAGGTAGCTGACAGTGACCCCTAAAGCCCTCGGCTAGTGTGTCCTCCATCTCTGAAAGTATCAGATCCTAAATATCAAAAGCAGTCTGAGACATAAGGTGATACACTAGCCACAACTGAATGCGAGTCTGACCCTCACGGTAGCCCATCCTCAGAAGGAGAGTCCTCCTCATAATAGCATCAAGAAGCCGAGCTGTAGTAGTAAGGTCACATGGTGTCCTGCTCGACCCCTCGCCAAATGGCTCTATGAAGCACAATCTGACAAGGTCTGTAGGTGGCACAAGTCTGCCATGAGGATGTCTCAGAGGCTTTGTCTGTCCACTAGAATCCTAAGAATCTCTCTGACCCTCGAGCTCTAGAGCCTATAGTCATGGCCTCTGAATACAAAGTGAATGAATCTATGCCTCGGGTCAATCCAAAGAGAAGAGTAGAACTCACTGACCCATGATGGAACATAGCATCTAGTTCGTGCAAGAAGATCTATCAACCCTGTCAGATAAGAGAGGTAACGATGGATCTGCTCACCTGCAGTTGCAAATAAAGACTCTATGGAGCAGACTTTCTGAGATCTGAAGGCAACTCCACTATTTAGATATACATTATAGAAATCCTCCTACAACACAGTGTAGAAGTGCTCTGAGGCACGCTCATCCCGCCTCAGCGGAAACCAGTCCTCAAACTGCATGAAGCGGAGCTGCTGCACCTGTTTGGCTATGGCTGCCCTCAGGTCAAGGTGAACCACTGAAGGTGGACCCTATGGTCTAGGAGGCGGACGAGAGCCCCTCCTCTGTGTCTCAGGCCTCAGTGACACCTAAGTACATGTGCGACCAGATAGATGAAGCTGTGGTTGTGTTGCCTACTCTGTCTCCTCAACCTACTCTATCTGCTGAGTACCCTCTATCTGCTCTACTGACTGTGTCTGCTGCTCAGTCTCCCCCTGAGGCTGACTCTCCTCTAAAGTGACATGTCGTCCTCCAAGCATGACAGTCCTAGGTGGACTACCATGAAGAGTCTTAGTCCTCTCAACGGTGGCCCTCTAAGCTAGTGATAACTGATCAGTTATGCGATTGCCACTCCTAGCTCCACCTCTCTCCGCTCGCTCTATGGTGGCTACCACTGCTGCTGCTCTCTCTATCTCCACATCAGCGAACTTCCGCTTCTTCATTGTAGTCTTCTTCACCTTTCCTTTCTCTTGAGTAGTCAGGCGAGGCGGAGGCCTTGGATCCTCATTGCTGGGACCACCTCCGGCATTCTTGCAACGTGTCATTGCTGGAGCTGAAGAGAATTACTGCCACTGATAGGAACCAACTTCCAATTGACACTCGCGAGGCTTGGCCTTGATCCATACACGCAGGCTTGGCCCTAAGTTTACTGACAACTGCTAAAGTAACCATAAGAGCACCGACTCGCTGCACGATAGAATAGATAGGAAATATAAATAATCACTATATTCATCTAGAGATACGAAACCCTAAGAAGCAAGCAATAGATGAGTGATTGAAATCCTACCTGATGAAATTAGATGAACCGGCGACCGACAAACAAAGGAGAGAATCATAGGGCACCACCGGGATCGACAATCTTACGCCTAGGGTTAGGGTTCCAGCGTGAAGTGGTGTAGTGACTGAGTAGACGCGGTGGCGTGGTGGATGGCGGCGTGGGCAGGAGCTAAGCATCGGCGTGGCTAGGGCACGGTGAGGTAGGCGTGGCGCTGGCGAGGCCGTGGAGACGCAGGCATGGCGATGGAGGCATAGGCGTGGTGCTGGTGCATGGTCGTGGTGAGGCAGTGCGGGCATGGTCGAGGTCGGTGTGGACGTGGTGGCACTACTGCAGAGGCGGGTGAGGTGGCGCTACTATGGAGGCTGGCGTGGCGGCGCGAGGCTGATGCAGGCATGGGCTTGTGGCTGCGCGATGGTGGGAGATACGGTGGCACAGGATTAGGGCAGCAGTAGGAGCGGTGCGGCGTACGGCGTCGGGTATATATATGGTGGCCCCCACGTGATAGACAATGAAAGGAAGTTGAGATCCATACGGATTCATCTGACTGGACGCACCGGTGGCAATGACCGGACGCTGCTACCCGGAGTCCGGTCGACAACAGAGAGGTCCAAAACTCCTCAAATCATGACCAGACGCGTCCGATTACCCTTGACCAGACGCTGGCAGAGTTTGGTCGATCCTGAGTTCGTCTTCTTCGTTTGACTGGACGTAGGGTCACCATCACACTGGACATAGGATGAGCACTGTTTTAGCATCCGGTCACTCCTACGCTGCATCTGTTCATCGCCTGTGAACTGACCGGATGCTGGAAGCAGAGTCCGATGCTACGTCCGATTGCCATATTTTAGCGAATCTTCAATGTTCCTTCGCGCTACCTTTTACCAATCAAGTCCCAACTTTAATAAGACTCATATAAACACCAATTGGGACTAATGTGAGAGACATCTCTCAAACCCTCAAATTTTTCAAAATATTTTGCCTTAGGCTATAATTCTTTTTAAGAAAATATGCAATAAAAAGGACGAGGAGCACCATGTGACCACACAAGAGGGTTTTATGATCAATAGAAGCTTCAAATGCTCTCCCTAATCGTGGACAAACACATCGGGTGCTCAAAAGATAACAAAAAAGAAACGACAAAGCAACACACATGCATATGCAATGCAATACTTGAAAGTAATTCTAGTTGCTTGTCAAGTTTGATCCAAGGTTAAGCTTCTTCATACGCTTTTTGGTGGTTATCTTAACCATGTTTGACAAGCCCTAAGTGCATTACTAAAAATTAAACATGTTGTATATTACAATGCAATGCAAGGGACAACACAAGCTCATTTTTTAGTGAAGTTACTAAAATCAAGCGCATTGAGCTCATTCCTCAACCGAGAAAATGTAGCCTCATCTAGCGGTTAATGAAGATATCCGCTAATTGATCCTTGGTCCTTACAGCTTCTAGTGATATATCATTTTTAGCAACATGATCTCTAAGAAAGTGATGTCGGATATCTATGTGTTGGTGCGAGAGTGTTAAACCGGATTATTGGCAAGCTTTACCGTGCTCTCATTGTCACACAAAAGAGGTACTTTTTCTAGAACTACACCATAGACTAGCAAAGTTTGCTTCATGTAAAGAATTTGTGCACAACAAGCACCCACGGCAATGTATTCCGTTTCGGCGGTAGACAAAGCCACACTATTTTCCTTCTTAGAGGACCAAGACACTGGTGATCTACTAAGTAAATGGCACCCTCCGGATGTGCTTTTTCTATCAGTTTTGCAACTGGCATAATCTGAATTGGAATAGCCAACTAGTTGGAATCTAGCTTCTTTGGGATACCAAAGACCAATGCTTGGTGTGTGCTTAAGGTACCTAAGGATTCTTTTAACGACAACCATGTGAGCCTCCTAGGACTAGCTTAAAATCTAGCACACATACACATACTAAACATGATGTCGGGCCTAGATGCGGTCAAGTATAGTAAACTACCAATCATAGAATGGTAGAGAGTTTGATCAACTGATTTACCTCCCTCATCTAGGTCGAGATGTCCATTAGATGGCATTGGTGTCTTGATTGGCTTACATTCATCCATTTTGAACCTCTTGAGAAGATCATTGGTATATTTCTCTTGAGAGATAAAAATCTCATCTCTCATTTGCTTGACTTGAAAACTAAGAAAGAATGTAAGCTCTCCAATCAATGATATCTTGAACTCCTTCGACATCAATTTATCAAACTCTTTACAATAATCTTCATTTGATGATCCAAATATGATATCATCAACATATATTTGACAAATGAAGATTTCACTATCAAGCTTCTTGGTGAATAGTGTGGTGTCGACCTTATCAATAGTGAAGCCCTTCACAATGAGAAAATCCCAAAGGCGCTCATACCAAGCTCTTGGGGCTTGTTTAAGCCCATATAGAGCCTTGGACAACCTATAGACATGATTAGGATATCTAGGGTTTTCAAACTTGGGAGGTTGATCAACATAGACTGGTTCATTTATGAAACCATTAAAAAAATGCACTTTTAACATCCATTTGATATAATTTTATTTCATGATGCAATGCATATGCAAGGAGGATACGAATGGCTTCAAGTCTTGCAACCGATGCAAAGGTCTCCAAAATCTAACTCTTCAACTTGAGAGAACCCCTTTGCAACTAGCCTTGCCTTGTTCCTCACTACAATGCCTTGATCATCTTGCTTGTTGCGGAACACCCACTTTGTTCCAATGACTCTTGCACCATGTGGTCGCTCTTCAAGAGTCCAAACTTCATTGTGGGTGAAGTTGTTCAACTCTTCATGCATGACATTTATCCAATCTGAATCTTGAAGAGCTTCTTCTATATTCTTAGGTTCAACACAAGAGACAAAAGAGTGATGTTCAATAAATGAAGCAAATTTTTGAGAGCGAGTCATTACACCCTTTAAAGGACTCTCTATGATGAGATCTTGTGGATGTGCTTGTAGTAGAGGTGAATTTCTTCTATCAACCACTTGAGGGGGAGGTTGTGGAGCATCAACATCTTGAGCTTGTGCCACCATTTGATCATGAGAGACATGAGTATCTTCATTTTCTACTCTCCCATCTTTATCCCCATCTTGTGATACATTTGATGAAGAAGGTGGATCAATCACTTGTACATCATCTTCATCATCTTTGGCCTTGATGTCTCCAACCAAAATGTTCTTTATGGCCTCCCTCAATGGTTCATCACCTACATCATCAAGATTCTTATGTGCTCCTTGGAAGCCGTTAGATTCATCAAATTCCACATCATATATTTCTTCAACCAAGCCGGTGGCATGATTAAATACTCGATATGCTTTGGACTTTGATGTGTAACCAATAAGAGAGCCAATATCACAACGTCTTTGAAACTTCCCTAGGTGTTGACACTTCTTGTAGATGTAGCATTTACAACCAAACACCCGGAAGAATGATACGTCCGGCTTCTTCCTATTGAGCAACTCATAAGGGGTCTTGCCAAGAAACTTTTGAAGGAATAGGCGGTTGGATGCATAGCATGCGGTATTGATAGCTTCAGCCCATAGAACTTCGGGTGTATTGTACTCATCAAGCATAGTCCTTGCAAGTGTGATAAGTGTCCAGTTCTTTCTCTCTACTACACCATTTTGTTGAGGAGTATATATTACGGAGACCACATGCTTGATTCCAACTTCATCATAATATGCTTCAATGTTTGTGTTGTCAAATTCTTTTTCATCGTCACTTCTTATCTTCTTGAGCTTCACATCAAATTCATTTTGTGCTCTCTTGGCAAACTTCTTGAAACATGATGCCACTTTGGTCTTGTCATGAAGGAAGAACACCGAAGTATATCTAGAGTAGTCATCAACAATCATAAGACAATAGAGATTTCCTCCTAAACTCTTGTAAGATGTTGGTCCAAATAGATCCATGTGAAGGAGCTCTAGCTCTCTTGTTGTTGACATGTAAGCTTTTGTAGGATGAGTGTTTGCAACTTGCTTGCTGGCTTGACATGCACTACAAAGCTTGTCCTTCTCAAATGTTACATCCTTCAAACCTCTCACCAATTCATTCTTCATTAGCTTCTTGAGTGAGCTCATCCCAACATGTGCAAGTCTTCTATGTCATAGTCATCCAAGTGATGTTTTGGTGAATAGGCATGTCTTCAAGTTCGTATCATCAGAGGTGAAATCCACTAGATATAGGTTATTATATCTAAAGCCCTTGAATATAACTTGATCATCATCTTTCTTAGATACAACCACTTCCTTTTCGATAAACAAGCATTGAAAGCCAAGATCACACAATTAACCAACGGATAGCAAGTTGAAGCTCAATGAAGCAACATATAGCACATTTGATATTGAATGATCATTTGATATTGCAACTTTGCCCAATCCTTGAACCTTGCCCTTTGAATTGTCACCAAATGTAATCCTTTCTTGACCATCTACTTCTTCATCAAGTGATGTGAACATACTAGGATCACCGGTCATATGTTGAGTGCAACCACTATCAATAATCCAATGACTTCCACCGGTCTTGTAGTTCACCTACACACAAGAGATCAAGCTTGTTGTTTAGGGACCCAAACTTGATGAGGGCCCTTGACCTTTTCAACTAGTGACTTTGCAACCCAAATTTTCTTAGGCCTATTCTTGTTGGGAGGACCTAAGAACATAACTTTCATTTTCCACTAGAATCCTTTCTAAGCATGTAATAAGTATTGAAAGCAAAGGGTCTAGCATGCTTGGGCAAGGGTTGTGGTGGTGGAGTTTGACACTCATTGGCAAAGTGACCTTCTTGTCCACATTCAACATATCTCTTTGGCTTAGGCTTTGACTTGTGTTGTTGTTGATGTTGAGCTTAAACTTTCTTCTCTTGATGTGCCAAGTACCCAATACCACTTCTATTTATCTTCATCACGGTGTTCATGAGTAACTCACTTTGGAGATATTGGCCCCTTGTGAACTTGCTTAAACCGGTCTTGAGATGTTTTTTCTCCAACTTGAGCTTCTTGTTCTCTTCTTTAAGTTCATCATGATTTTTCTCCATCTTGAGTCTCTTGTTATCTTCTTTGAGCTTCTCATTCTCAAGGGCTATATCACAATCATGGTCAAGGTTCTCTATCACAATTGTGTTGGTGGTTGATAGCTTTTCAAGATCTTTCTTAAGCTTTTCATTCTCATTCTTGAGCTTGACATAGTCATCATAATTGTCGGACTCAACCACTTTCTTGCCTTTGCTACTAGAACCTTGCTCAATTCTCTCAACAATTAAGTCATCACATGATGTAGCTATATCAATCTTAACAATATGATTAGTAGCATCATGTGGCTCATTAGATAATAACTCATGAGAAACAACAAGATTATCATGATTAACTTTGAGATTGGTGCACTCTTCTTTTATCAAATTGTAGCTAGCGGTGAGCTCATTATGTATCCCCTCAAGTTTATCATATTTTTCTTTAAGCTCCTTTTTAGAAGATTTGAGCTCCTTGAGTTTGGATGACATAGTTTTATTTTCTTCTCTAAGCTCAACACTAGCTTTTTTGGCTATGTCATATTTTTGCTAAGAGTGAGTCATTCTCAAGTTCTAGCTTTTCACTCTTAGCTCTTGTCTTTCTAATGATCTTAGTGTATTGGTTTAGCAACTTGACAAGATCATCATAAGAAGGTGATTCAAATTCATCATCACTATCACTACCACTTTCATCATTGCTAGCATTGTTATCACCACTACTATCATCACCCTTTTGTACCTTTTGTTCACCCTTGGCCATAAGGCATAGATGTGTAGAGGATGACGGCGGCGGTGTCGGTGAAGATAGTGAAGAATTAGTTACAATAGCGGCCACCTTCTCATTCTCACTTTCATCATCGAATGAGTCACTTGATGACTCAATATCCATGAGCCAATCACCAACAATGTATGCCTTGTCATTCTTTTTCTTCTTGTGATATTCCTTCTTCTTGCCATCCTTCTTGTATGGCTTGTTTTTCTTCTTCTCATCATCATCTTTGTCACTTGAGTCATCTTTCTTGCCCTTGTACTTCTTCTTGTATTTTTCTTTCTTGGGTTTGGGGCATTGATGAGCTAGATGACCAAGTTCTCAACAATTATAGCAATCCATCTCGGAGATGGGCTTCCTTCTATTGCTAGTGAAGAATTTCTTCTTCTTGCCATTAAACTTGACACCATTCTTGTTGAGCTTCTTGAGCATCTTGGCAGTTTTCTCACCATGAGAGCAAGACTTGCATCATCAATTTCATCATCACTTGAGCTATCATGATCAACTCTTGCTTTGCCCTCCTTCTCTTGGCTAGCCTTGAATGCCAAGTCTTTCTTCTTGGTGGAAGAAGAGCCATCTTATGGTGTGATGTGCATGTACATCTCATGTGCATTGATCTTTCCCAATATTTAAGTTGGTGTAGCGGTAGAAAGATCACCTTGATGAAGCACCATCACAACATGCCCATATTTGTCAATGGAGAGGACACTCAAGATCTTTCTTACAACATCAGAGGGTTGCATTTGTGTGAGTCCAAGCCCATTGACTTCCTCTACAAGAACGTTCAAGCATGAGTACATCTCATTAGCACTTTCTATAGGAAGCATCTCAAATAAATTAACATTTTTCATAACAAGATGGTAGCATTCCTCACGCTCACTCTTTGTTCCCTTATGGAGCGCACAAATGTCCGACCATAGTGCATGGGCATCCTTATGGTTCCGCACATGATTAAAAACATCCTTGCAAAGGCCTCTAAAGAGGGTGTTTCTAGCTTTTGCATTCTATTTCTCGTAATTAACTTCATCGCCTTGAAGGTGTATGGGATCCTTAGGTTTTGGAAAGCCTTATGAGGTGGCTCTAAGAACTCCAACATCTAAAGCTTCTAAATAAGTCTCCATGCAAATTTTCCAATAAGAAAAATCATCTCCCTCAAAGATAGAAGGGGGTCCATCCCTGTGGGACATCTTTCTCTAGGCGGTTAAGCCTAGATAAGCGAGCACGAGGCTCCAATACCAATTGAAAGGATCAAGATGCCCAAGAGGGGGGGTGAATTGGGCTAATTCTAAATTCTTTGCAATAATTAAACCCTACAATTAGCTCACTTCACTCCTTGTACCTAGAATGTGTTTCTATTGATCTTACGCACAAAAGTTTTGCACCCTAGGTTCCAATCCTACTCTAGCATGGCAATTCTAGGAATGTAAAGACATGAAATGAATTGCTCAAATGTAAATGCTTAAAGTAAAGAGAGGGAAAGGAACATGGCGATGCTTTCTCGAGGTATCGAAGAGTCACCACTCCCCACTAGTCCTCATTGAACCACCCACGCAAGGGTGTAGCTCTCCCTTGATCCGCGCAAGGATCAAGTGCTCTCTATGGGCTGATTGTTCGACACTCCGTCATGGCGAATCGAGCACAACCGCTGTTAACACTGGATTTTGGTCAATTCTGGAAGATGACAGGTAGGCCCACATGCGGGAAGAAGGGTGTTCGGCAAACAACGCAAGCGGTCGGCTAGATGCTTGTGCGGTCGGTTATTCTGGAAGGCGGTAACTCTATTCGGGAAAACAGAAGATGGCAGGCAAGACTGATCGGAAAGATGAGAGTTGTATCAATAAAGGAATCTATAAGTTTAGGGTAAGGAATCGTAAGTTTCCAAGTTTGTTTAGAAGTTCTTTTGTAAATCGTAGTCCTCTGGGACTCACATTTTGTCTAGGGTATAAATATTGACCCTCGACCATTGTAATAAGGGTTCACAACCAAATCAATACAACCGGCCCCGTGCCAACTTTCGAGTCCTTTTGTCGTGTCGTCGAGTTCTTCGAGAGGAGTCATCGATCCGTCGACCTCCGTAAGTTCCGACAACCTTGTTATCATGTTTAGTATCATGCGGTGGATTTAGACGTGATGCAAGTAGTCTTGTTTGTTTTCAATGGTCGTGCGGCGGATCTTTGTTTGACAATCAAGAAGTCTTTGCTTATGCTTTGTTTATGAGTAGATACCGTGCGGCAGGCGTTTGCTCAATATGCTTAGTGAAAGCAAGATAGTTATCGGCTCTTTTAGATATGGCAAATCTAAATAGATTCATTAAGTTATCTAGTGTTGCATGTTACGGAATATTTTATATATATATTTGTAACACACTTTTGCCCAATCTAGATTGATATTATTCGGCCTTCTATCTCTTGTGGTTTCATTCATGCTTCAACGATTATGGCTTCCCATAATACCTTTGCAACTAGATAACGTGCATACAATGGCTGAATTATTTTAATCTAGATTGTCACGTGTCGCGGGTTCATGCATGTTAATCACGTTTAAGCTTTAACAAAACCAGGTGTCGTGCGGCAGATGCAGGTTTTAGATTAGTTTAATCATTCTTTATTTGCACGTTCCTTCTTCATGGACCCCAATTCGGCTGAACTGCTGAGCTTGGTTATGCATTAACTCATAATTATTTTCACTTGTTCAAACGTGTCTTTCCATGCACGTGTATTCGGCAATCAGGTCTCCACGTGTATTCATCTTACTATTAGCCGAATGGTTTATGAACTCATTGGCAGACAGTTCTCTATAACTGTATGTCGTCGTAAGTGGCTTCTGGGCCGTACATGTGGAACTGTCTGGTATTACTCGACATGTTCCGGTTTGACATTTAATTGTTTTATCCCTTGTTAGTTTTTCAGGTCAAACTGACTGGCACGCTTCCGGATAACGAAGCACCCGGGAACCCGATTGAAGCTACGCTTTTCGGCTTGCTGTGTGTGAGGCACAGTGCGTCACATTTTGTGTCAACACACTTTTTGGCACGCCCAGTGGGACCATCTGCTAGTTCAAGATGGCATCTGAGATCAACAATGATCATGTTCTGGATGTAAGCATGGCAGAATTGCCAGATAATTACAAGGATTTAGTGCTACAAGCATGTGAGCAGTACCAACGGAAGTGCTTGATGTCTTTTTCCAAAAACAAGAGCAATAAAGTATTTCAAAAGCAGTCAATGCCAAGAGTTCTTCTTCCGCATCAAACTGATTACACTGAAGAGGAGGATGCTCAGAAGATGGCAGCCCTGGTTTATAAAGCTATGGGAGAAACCATGACAAACCATCACACAGCTTTTCTGAATACCTTTCGGGCAATCATGATCAGTACTTTTGGCCCAATGGTTGATAAATACTTCGAGGAAAATGTTGGACCACTCAGTGGGCCGATGCTTTTCAATGTTCCAAAGCATCAAGAAAAGCCTGTTGGAAAAGAAGTAGCGTCGCCTTCAAATATAGGTGGATTGACTCACACTGAAAAGCAATCACATCCCACTTATGGCCAGGTGACATTTGGTACCACAGGAGAAGTGCCACTTTCAGCTTATAGAGTTTCTCCAGCATCAAACAGATTGCAGAAGAATATGTATGGAGATGGATATCAAGAATTTACTGATTACAGTGCTATCAATGCTGTGCCAAATCCAGGGTATAGAAGTGTTTCAGGATTGCCTTCTGGAGTGCAAGTACAAGGAAATCAGGATCCAGGCATTGATGTTTTGATGCACAGGATGGCTGATATGATGCAAAATCAGTTCGGCTTGAAGCCAAAGAATCAATCCTATTCATACAAATCTCCTTATCCAGAATGGTACAACAGAGTGGCATTGCCTCCAAGGGTGAAGCCTCCAACAGATTTGACCAAGTTTTCTGGTCAAGACGATACTAGTACCATAGAGCATGTCAGTCGGTATTTAATGCAGCTTAGAGAAGCTGCTTCAGATGAAGCATGGAGGATTCGATATTTTCCTTTGTCTCTTACAGGACCGGCTTTCACATGGTTCACGTCTCTACCAGCTCATTCCATTGGTACGTGGGCAGAACTAGAGCAGAAGTTTCATTCATATTTCTATACGGGTACTAATGAGAAGAAATTGGTTGATCTAATGAGTCTGAGGATGAGAACAAATGAAACACCATTGGAGTATCTTCGCAGATTTAGAGAGACCAAGAATATGTGTTATTCTCTAAATTTACCAGATGATCAACTACCTAGAATTGCTATAGCAGGAATGTTGCCGAATATCAGAGAGAAGTTGTTCGGTTTGGAGTTTGATGATCTCGGTCAACTTGCACAGCGTTTAGCAGCTATGAGTAATCAAGCCCAAGGGTTCAGGAGAGATAATCGCTTTCAGAAGAACAATGCCACTAATGAGGTGTATCAAGGCTTTCTGGATGAAGCGACTGAGTATATTGATGAAGATGAGATAGCTGCAGCTGAGTTAAATTGGGCAAAGGAACCCACTCAAGTTAGTCAACGCTGGTTGAAACAACAAAAGGGAACCTATGATTTTGATGTTACTAAGGCAGACAGACTTTTTGCATTGTTGATAAAGGAAGGACGCATCAAGCTACCAGAAGGACATCCTATGTTACGTCCTGAAGGAGTGAAGGACAAAAAATATTGTGGCTTTCATAACACTAATTCTCATTCTATCAATGATTGCTGAGTGTTCAGAATGCGAATCCAGAAAGCTATCCAAGAGGGACATTTGAGGTTTGATGGCAAGATGAAAATTGATGATCAGCCTTTTCCACAGAATATGATTTCTTTCTCTATGAATATGGTATCTGTCAATGATCTTAAAGGTAAAGGCAAGGTGAAAGTGTTGACTTCCGATAGAGCAAAGGAAAGTGGTGCTGTTGACCCGGATCGGCAAATCACCAGTAGAGAGCTGCAGCATCGAGTTCGGTTTCAGAATAGCCGAACCAAGAAAGGTCAAACTTCCAAACCCAGAGTCACATCACGTATCTTGCTAAACAAGTGGCAGAGGGAACAAGAGAAGGAATACTATAAGAAGCAATGGTTTATGGAAGAATGCCGAAGGTATGAAGAAGAAGTGTACCGAAGGGAACAAGAAGAATACATGACAGAACAGGAGCAGTCTCATTGGGGTTGTTCGTTCTTTAGACATTGTTGGAATGAAGGTTTGAGGTTGCCTGCAAGAAATAATTGTCCGGAGTGTAGTGCTCAGTACTCCGAGTATAGGCAATCTCGAGTCAACCGCCGTACCGTCTATGAAAGACTTGGAACGAAGGTTCCTGAAGATGATTGGCGCTTAAAAATAGGTGGCTTTGAGAATCAGCAAAGGAAAAGAGTTGCAGGTTCAGGTTGGATGCATGATAGAGTGCATGATGAAGAAGCTGACTTCTATAAATACGTATGGCAAAAAGGACAGTGGTGTCCTCCAGGCCTGAGGAAAAGTCAGAAAAGAAGAGTGCAACGGTTGAGGAATAGGGAGTTGGAACTGGAAGTTACCGAAACAAAGCAGATATGGCGTCCTAAAAAGAAGCCTAATGGATGTGGTCCTTCGGCTAATACTTGCATGGCTTTCTTCCTCCCATCAGAGTTTATAGCTCCCAAAAGCCAAGATGTCCAAGAGGAGGTGTACTCCGATTTTGATGAAAGTGAATGTCAGGATTTGATGGCTCAGCTTGTATTAACACAGCAGGCTGTTTTTGATAAACCAATCAAGAATCGTCACTTGAGGCCACTCTATTTAAAGGGATATGTCGATGGCAAGCCTTTAACTAAGATGTTTGTCGATGGAGGGGCTGCTATCAATATCATGCCTTATACTACCTTCAGGAAACTTGGGATGACTAATGAAGAATTATTGAAAACTGACATGGTGCTTAGGGACTTTGCTGGCAATCCTTCCGATACTCGAGGTGCTATCCATGTCGAGCTGACTATTGGGTCAAAAACTTTGATTACTACCTTTTTTGTCATTGATGGCAAGGGGGCATATAGTCTACTCTTGGGCAGAGATTGGATCCATGCTAATTGTTGCATTCCTTCAACTATGCATCAAATTCTCATTCAATGGATTGGAGATGATGTTGAAGTTGTACATGCTGATAATTCGGTAAGTGTTGCTGCCACAGAATCTACCTATTGGGAATATGAGGGCGTCGATTGTTTCTCTGGAAAAGTGTGGAAGAAGGTCCTGTAAATGTTTTCAGCGAAGGCCAACAGCCGATCCAAGCAGTCGGCTCTCATAGCAACTTTTAATGGGAAATCCCGTCGATGGCAACAAAGGAAAGTTGGGGCGTGGTTTTATGTCGGCTGATAAGTTGGAAGAAATCAATGTTGGTGATGATTCTAAGCCAAGGCCGATGTATATTAGTGCAAAGTTAGACCCAGAATATAAGTCAAAGTTGATAGATTTGTTGAAAGAGTTTAAAGACTGTTTTGCTTGGGATTACACGGAAATGCCTGGATTGGATCGTTCCATTGTTGAGCATCGATTACCCATTAAACCTGGGTTTCGTCCTTATAAACAACCTCCAAGGAAGATATACAAAGAGGAGGTATTGGCCGATGTGAAGAAGGAGGTTGAAAGGTTAATAGAAGCAAACTTCATTCGGCCATGCAAGTATGCAGAATGGATTTCAAATATAGTACCGGTATACAAGAAAAATGGAAAAATGAGAGTTTGCATAGATTTCAGAAATCTTAATAAGGCTACTCCCATGGATGGTTACCCAATGCCAGTTGCCGATTTGCTGGTAGATGCAGCAGCAGGTTATGAAGTCATTAGTTTTATGGATGGTAATGCTGGCTATAACCAAATTTTTATGGCGATAGAAGATATTTTGAAAACAGCTTTAGATGTCCTGGTCATATTGGTTTGTTCGAATGGATAGTCATGACGTTTGGGTTAAAGAATGCTGGTGCAACTTATCAAAGAGCTATGAATTATATTTTTCACTGAGCTGATCGGCAAGATTGTAGAAATCTACATCGATGATGTAGTAGTCAAATCTAGAAATCATGAAAGACATTTAGCCGATTTAAGAAAGACTCTGGAGTGCACAAGAAAGCATGGCTTGAAAATGAATCCAAACAAATGTGCCTTTGGAGTTTTGGCTGGCGAGTTTTTGGGATTTTTAGTTCATAAAGGAGGAATTGAAGTTGGGAAAAAGAGCATGGAAGCAATAGACAAAGTTGTGCCGCCAACTAATCTCACAGAATTGCAATCATTGTTAGGCAAAATCAACTTTGTAAGAAGATTCATATCCAATTTATCAGAAAGAGTTTTACCCTTTTCCCCTTTATTGAAGCTCAAGAAAGATCAAAAATTTGTATGGGGTGACATACAACAAAAGCTTTTGATGAGATCAAACAATATATGAAAGCACCACCTGTGCTGGTACCTCCACAACTTGAAAAGCCTTTTAAGTTGTATGTGGCGGCCGATAGCCTAACGATAGGATCGGCCCTTATGCAAGAGTTTGAAGGAAAAGAAAGAGTCATAGCTTATTTTAGCCGAAAGCTGTTAGACCCGGAAACAAGGTATTCGGCTACAGAGAAACTTTGCTTGTGTGTGTATTACTCATGTACCAAATCACGGCACTATTTGTTGAATTCCGAATGCGTGGTGGTTTCTAGTTTTGATGTAATCAAACATATGTTATCAATGCCGATTTTGAATGGAAGAATTGGCAAATGGATTTTAGCATTGTCAGAATTTAATTTAAGGTATGAATCGGCAAAGGCGGTAAAGGGTCAAATTATTGCTGATTTTATTACCCAACATCGGGATCTTTCTGTTGAGGCGATAAGCATTGTGCCTTGGGCCTTGTTCTTCGATGGATCATCTTGCAACAAAGGTGGTGGTGCTGGTATTCTTTTGATTTCCCCACAAGGAAAAGCTTTTGAGTATGCAGTCCCTATTGAATTTTATGTTACTAACAATCAAGCAGAGTATGAAGCATTGCTTAGAGGGCTTCAGCTTCTTATAGAAGTAAAGGCCGTTGCTGTTGAAATCTTTGGGGATTCTGAGTTGGTGATTAATCAACTGAATGGTCAGTATGAATGCAAGAATAATGTGTTAAGAGAATATTATGAGGAGTGTAGGGAACTTTTGAAGAATTTTCTGATAGTAACCTTGCATCATATCCCTAGAGAGTACAATGAAGAAGCAAATAAGTTAGCTCAAGCTGCTTCTGGATATCGAGAGAATCGGGAAGTTTTTGCTATAGAGGAAGATGTTTTAAATACTGATCCTAGTAGATGGTGATTGGAGATACGAAGTTACCAATTATCTGAAAAATCCATCTCAAAGGGTTTCCCGAAAACTCAGGTACAAAGCTCTCAAATTTGTGTTTCTTGATGATCAGTTATATTACAAGTCCATCGATGGAGTATTGCTCAAATGCTTGAGTCAGGAAGAGGCTAAGAAAGTGATGTATGAGGTTCACGAAGGATTGTGTGGTGCACATCAGTCAGCTTATCGGATGAAGTGGATAATTAGGAGAACTGGTTATTTTTGGCCAACTATGTTGGAAGATTGTTTTGAATATTACAAAGGGTGTCACAATTGTCAGAAATTCGGCAATATTCAAAAAGTTCCAGCGTCTGCTATGAATCCTATAATCAAGCCTTGGCCGTTCAGAGGATGGGGTATAGATTTAATTGGTCAGATCAATCCTCCTTCTAGTAAGGGACACAAATTTGTACTTTGGCCACGGATTATTTCACCAAGTGGGTTGAGGCTATCCCTTTGAAGAAAGTAACGTCAGAGAATATGATCAGTTTTGTTAAGGAACATATAGTTCACAGATTTGGGATTCCTCAGACTATAACAACTGATCAAGGAACTCAATTTACTTCTTCAGAATTTTGTGACTTTGCCAAAAGTATGGGGATTAAGTTATATAATTCTTCTCCTTATTATGCACAAGCTAATGGTCAGGCAGAAGCATCAAATAAGATTATGATTAAAATTATTCAGAAGAAGATTGATGAAAAACCAAGGAAATGGCACTTGGTTCTTAATGAAGCACTGTGGGCTTACCGAATGGCTTGTCATGGATCCACTCAAACGTCTCCCTATGAACTGGTTTATGGGCATCATGCTGTACTACCATGGGAGTTACGGTTAGATTCAAGACGAATTGTGTTACAGAAAGAATTGGCAAAAGAAGATTATAAGAATCTGATGATGGATGAATTGGAAGATTTACATTTGATTCGTCTCAAGGCATTGGAAAATATTGAGAAAAATAAAATACGCGTTGCCAGGTATTATAACAAAAGGGTTAGGCTGAAACAATTCGCAGAAGGAGATTTGGTTTGGAAAACTATATTGCCAGTTGGGACAAAGGATAGAACGTTCGGCAAATGGTCTCCAAATTGGGAAGGTCCTTTCCGAATTGTAGAATGTGTGCCTGGCAATGCATACATATTAAAGACTTTGTTCGGAGAAGAGTTTACCAGAGCTATTAATGGAAGATTTCTTAAGAAATACTACCCCAGTGTTGAGGTTGGTTCGTGAATGTAGATCAGAAAAACCGACAGAGAGAAAATCGCCTTTGGCCTAAAAGATCGGATACAAGACTGAAAAATAGCCGATATTGTTCATATCGCCTTTAGCCTAAAAAAATCAGATACGAGATTGGAAATAGCCGATATCGTTTATATCGCCTTTAGCACAAAATAGCCGATGCAGTTTGCATCGCCTCTAGCACAACAATGTTTATCTGAAACTGGGTTGTTTTCAGCATTTTTTCTGACAGTTGCAAGTGGAATTCTACCGAAAAGAATCAAAGAAGTAAATATTATTCCAAAAGACGAGATTATTTATAAAAGTTCATCCTAATACAAACTACTCCTCAAACAACTTGTTGAGGACGGATTGGGGGTTTGTGATTTCGGCAAGGGCAGCAGCATGATCGTCGTAGGCCTCCAGACGCTCATCGATGTCGTCGACTTCGTCCGGGCGTCCTCCAACGAAGCCAACTGGCTGGGAGGAGTAGTCCTCGTTGGTTTGGGAGGTCATTGCCGCCAGCCCGAGAGAAGCGCCGAGGTGCACACCTTGGATGACGGCCTGATCAATGCGGCCGTCCACAGCATCCAGGCGTGCCTCGGATGTCTCCCCCTGAGCATTCACCTTGTCGGCAATCTTGTTCGCCGCCATCTTCAAGCGGTCATTCTCCGCGGAAAGAGCTGAGCAGAAAAGAAGAAATGGGTCGGCAAGCAAAGGAAGTCAGGATGACAAAACTAAATGAAGATATCAAACCGGTGATGGCGTCGCAGAATTGTTTCCGCTGGTCCTCCCATTCGGCTTGATCAATGCCGAACTTCTTGGAGACGTCGCCTAGCTCCTCCCGGGCTTCATCCCTCTCCTGGCGAAACTTGAGCGCCTCCTCGTGAGAGTATGGATGGTGTGCGTCTGCTGGCTCTGCCGAACCCCAAGGATTGGAGTGGTAAGAGCTTGAGGAGCTGGAAGACCCGGAGGAGCTAGATGATGGAGTTCCCGGTTGAGCTGCCGTTACTGGAGGAAGGAGATGGTATTGGCTGGAGCTGATGACCCTTATCCTGATGAATGGGGAAGGAGAAATCGGAATTAAGAGATGGACGAGGAAATTACAAAGGGGGCAAAGAACCGAATCATACCCACGACGCCGGCAGCGCGATGCTCTGCTTCCTTCAGCCTCTCCGTCGACAGGACGCTTGCCACGGTTGCCACTGTTCGTCATTTGCTTTGATGGAGGTTAGGGTTTCCTTCTGGGGTGAATCGGATGAAAGAAGTGGAAGAGGCGGATGTGAGAACGCTGAGGCAAAGATAATGATGAAGGCCAGTGGAAAGGTCTATTTATAAGCCGAAGCGAAAGATCGTGGCGAATTCCACGGGGTTGTGGGGCGAGAATCCCGAACGGCGGGGTAGGTTTTCTCCCTTTCGGCTGGACCGTTACTGGACTGGGCCAGGCCTGAGTTAAGTCGAACGTCGCTTGAATATCTCCATGATTTATTGGAGCCAACATTGTTCGGCTATACCCTCACAGTATTTGGATTGGATTCGTTCGGCTATCGGAGGAGTGGAGACAATCGGCTACATTCTAATCGAGTAATTTAAGGGAAAATGGCCGATTGCTTTTTTCCGAACGAATGAAAATAAGTGAACATAAAGTTGTTTAATCAAGGAAAAAAGGGTATCACACTTAAAGTTTATTACAAGCCTAATGTCTACTGGTTCAGAAGATGATTGATTGCTTCTATGGCCTCAGTCCTGATTCGGCTAACATTATCTAGCACTTTTTGATCTTCATCTTCAGAACTCTGGATGCTGGACAACTTATTTTTGATCTGCTGGTCTTCTTTGATGGTCGAAGCTATCTTTAGTGAAGTTGCTTCTATGTTCTTCGGCAGATTGGCTATATGGGCCCTGTGAGACTGAATTTTGGCATTCAGTTCGGCTAGTTGAGCTTCTAGTCTGATTTTTTCATCCTCCATGGATCTCAGTTCAGGCTCCAAGGTTGCCAAAGAATTTCTCGTGGTCTGGATATGAGAGTGAAGATCTTTAATCTCCAGCTTTTTCAAAGATCTATCCTTCTGCAGAGCGGCCCTCGAAGATATGTTCTTGGTTGCCCTTCTCACCATAGCAAAGTGATCATCAAGATGGGCTGCAGATTCTAGGGGAGCCTTGAGAGCAGAAGGGATATCTTGATCAATGAGTTCGAGGAGGTCTTTTATCTGGTCTGCATCCTGAACCAGACTAATGGTATCCTTATTCAGCAGAATAATTACTTCTTTTAGCCGAGCCTGATTCTCCAGTGACAAAGTTTGATGAGAAGTGATCTCTTCACCTTTCTCAGTAATGTAGTCCTCAATAGAGAAGGAGTAACTGGTGGTCGGTTTAGTGATGTTCTTCTAAGACAAAAAGAAAGAAAGAAGGTGTTAGCCGATTGGGTAATTTTGCTAAAATATAGTATGAGACAAGGCATTACCTGTTGGGCTGATTGGTCATCAGGATGGGTTATACCCTGGCTTGCTGGAGGACTTGATTGAAGGTTCAGAGGAGACGGATCTGGAGATTGATCAGGAGAAGTTTCCCTTGCCAGTTCATCTAAGATCTCATCTATTTTCAATAAAGTAAATGATAATGTGCATAAGGGATAGATGTTGTTAAAAAGAAAGGAAAAGAGAATTGGTTGAACAATGTTACCTATAGTCTCATCAGGATTATGAGCCTTTAAATCTTCAGCCTCATGAGTCTCTGAAATTTCTCTATCATGAATTTCTTCATCTTCAGTAGAGACTTCAGGGGTTGGTTCTGCAGGTGCTGAGGTATTGCCCAGTGTGGGAATTTCAACTTGTGGCTGCAATGGAAGTAATGGATATAAAGGTAGTCAGGCTTACTGCTAAGTGAAATTGTTGACCTGATAAGAAAAATAAAAGATTCATACCTTAGGAGGTAATCTGGCTTTCTTGGTCCTTGGTTTCTTGGGTAAGGGGAAACTTTCAGGTGTTTTCCTTTTGCTTTTTCCTCTTGAAGATGCAGCAGCCGAAGTAGTAGGAGTTTTCATGAATGCCTTTAAAGGTGCTGAATCCAAAGTTACAGGAGTTTTCATGAATTCCTTTAAGTCTGGAGCATCAAACCCCAGAGCAGGTTTGGGACCAGCCGGATAGTACTGAATTGCTTTGGTAGGGGGAATAAACTCGAGATCCTGTGCATGACCAGATGTTAAAGTAAGAAATGGATTCAAGAGCAAGAAATGATGAGCATAATAAAATTACCTCACTGTCAGAGGCAAAATCGGGTTGCAAGTTTTTGCATAAAGAATGAACTGATATATTGAAGATATGAGCATGCCATTCTTGCCACCAAGAGACAAAGAAGGGATGAGCAGCATCTATTAGCCCAAATGGAGATGGTTCATATATTGGTAATTCCCATCCTAATTCAAAGACCTTCTTGGCTTCCATTCCTTCTGTTATTACTTCCCTTGATTTTATGATTGTTGAGAAGAGGAATTTTGGAGGCAGTTGACCGCATCCTAATTGTCTGGCCACCATGTTTGGATAATAGAATTCATAGGTGGACTGTACTAATCTGCCATGATGAAATTCGGCTGGCAAAGTGCAAGGTTTGATAAAAGAGTTGAAAATCTCTGTGGATTCTTGGCCTGAGCAACCAATTTCATAGCTAAACTTGCAGGGTAGAGTCAGATCTTCATTTTCTCTGTAAGGAAACCAGAGCACATTGCCGAATCCTTTGAAAAATAGCTTGAAGAGATGACCAATGTCTATATCAATGCTTATAGATGCTGCTGCTTCCCCATAAGTCTGGCAAGCCTTAACCTTTGCTGTGCTGCCTTCAGCATAGTTAACTGAGGGGAAACTTAGGTTGAGGAGGCTCACAGGGGTTATCTGATGCATATATAGTTGGAGCCACATTTGAATTAGCCACCAGGGACCATTCACACAAGAAATTTCTCCACTTTGGCGCATCTGAAGGGTGATCTGATGCATCATATGATAGGCCGACCCTAAAAGATATTTGCCTAATGGGATCTAGGTGCCTGCAGCTAAGTCTTCAGCCATTACCATGTGATTCAGGGTTGGTTCATTGGATTTTCCACAGAAGATGAATCTGCATAACCACATATTCATGAAAGCTTTCAACTCTTTGTCAGAAAAGGTGCCGGATGCATTCATATAGTTCTGGATATGTTTGACCCATCCACATCCAGAACTGACGGCTCTTTGATTACTCTTGCTCTTGTACTTATGAGGATATACTGGCAATGACACATTCAAACTAGTCATCATGAATACGTCGGCTAGAGTGATGGTCATAATACCATGACCAAAAATAAAGGCATTGGTAGCGTCAGACCAAAAATGAGAAGCTGCTATCAGAAGGGAATCATTCCTGGGTGTCTCAGCTAAAGATAACTCCAGACAATGACTGATGTCCTGACTTTCCCAGTGGCTGCTGCTCTTCTCCAACATTCTCCTGTACCAGTTGCGCCATCCGGTAATTGGGGGAAATGGCCAATTCTTGAATGTGTTTGGCCATCGGTTTGGTGAAGTAATCCCAGACTTGAAAAGAATTCTTTGGGTTTCCTTCTTAATGATTTCAGAAGGGTCAGGATTTCCCATTGGGCCGAGGAAATAGGAATCGGGGTTGGCAGCATGAGGGATCAAAATCTGGCTCTTGTACTCCTTTAGAAGATGATTGAAATCAGAGGGGAGTAAATCAAGAGAGAAGCGGAAGAATGAAATGAAAGTTGCCGAATATAAATAAAGTTTACCTCTGGGATTTCATCCTGGGTCGCCATTGAAGATTTGAAGGAGGTCCGAGGTTGCGCTGAAAGCTTTTCTTGGGCAGCGGCTGCGGTTTTGAACGGTGATGACCTAGGAGGATGAAAGAGCTTGTGGTCAATTTCAGAATAAAACAACTTTTATCCCGAAATTGAGGGGGCATGTGTTAACACTGGATTTTGGTCAATTCTGGAAGATGACAGGTAGGCCCACATGCGGGAAGAAGGGTGTTCGGCAAACAACGCAAGCGGTCGGCTAGATGCTTGTGCGGTCGGTTATTCTAGAAGGCGGTAACTCTATTCGGGAAAACAGAAGATGGCAGGCAAGACCGATCGGAAAGATGAGAGTTGTATCAATAAAGGAATCTATAAGTTTAGGGTAAGGAATCGTAAGTTTCCAAGTTTGTTTAGAAGTTCTTTTGTAAATCGTAGTCCTCTGGGACTCACATTTTGTCTGGGGTATAAATATTGACCCTCGACCATTGTAATAAGGGTTCACAACCAAATCAATACAACCGGCCCCGTGCCAACTTTCGAGTCCTTTTGTCGTGTCGTCGAGTTCTTCGAGAGGAGTCATCGATCCGTCGACCTCCGTAAGTTCCGACAACCTTGTTATCATGTTTAGTATCATGCGGTGGATTTAGACGTGATGCAAGTAGTCTTGTTTGTTTTCAATGGTCGTGCGGCGGATCTTTGTTTGACAATCAAGAAGTCTTTGCTTATGCTTTGTTTATGAGTAGATACCGTGCGGCAGGCGTTTGCTCAATATGCTTAGTGAAAGCAAGATAGTTATCGGCTCTTTTAGATATGGCAAATCTAAATAGATTCATTAAGTTATCTAGTGTTGCATGTTACGGAATATTTTATATATATATTTGTAACACACTTTTGCCCAATCTAGATTGATATTATTCGGCCTTCTATCTCTTGTGGTTTCATTCATGCTTCAACGATTATGGCTTCCCATAATACCTTTGCAACTAGATAACGTGCATACAATGGCTGAATTATTTTAATCTAGATTGTCACGTGTCGCGGGTTCATGCATGTTAATCACGTTTAAGCTTTAACAAAACCAGGTGTCGTGCGGCAGATGCAGGTTTTAGATTAGTTTAATCGTTCTTTATTTGCACGTTCCTTCTTCATGGACCCCAATTCGGCTGAACTGCTGAGCTTGGTTATGCATTAACTCATAATTATTTTCACTTGTTCAAACGTGTCTTTCCATGCACGTGTATTCGGCAATCAGGTCTCCACGTGTATTCATCTTACTATTAGCCGAATGGTTTATGAACTCATTGGCAGACAGTTCTCTATAACTGTATGTCGTCGTAAGTGGCTTCTGGGCCGTACATGTGGAACTGTCTGGTATTACTCGACATGTTCCGGTTTGACATTTAATTGTTTTATCCCTTGTTAGTTTTTCAGGTCAAACTGACTGGCACGCTTCCGGATAACGAAGCACCCGGGAACCCGATTGAAGCTACGCTTTTCGGCTTGCTGTGTGTGAGGCACAGTGCGTCACATTTTGTGTCAACAACCGCTCACAACTTGAGTTGGGTCATCCACAAGCTCTGTTGGATGATCACCAAGCTCCCAATCACCATCGAGCCGTCTAAGTGATGGCGATCACCAAGAGTAACAAGCACAAACTCTCACTTGACCATAACAAGCCTAATGAGAAGGGTGGATGCACACTTGCTACTCTCCTTACACTAATTAGGACCTTAATCTTGGATTCTCAAATCTCAATCACCTCACTAGGTGAAAGGTCCTAATGGCTAGAGGGGGGTGAATAGCCTATTAAGAAATTCTACAACTATCGATGTTTGACCACCGATAGCCTACCACGGGGGTCCCCGGGGCAGTATGTTCGGGTTTCAGCGTATGCGGAACTCTACGATTAACGCAAGAGACAGTCGATTTATCCTGGTTTGGACCCTCGATCTTTGATCGAGTAATAGCCCTACGTCCAGTCGGCGTTAGCCTTTGCGTTGGATTGATCGTAAAGTGTTGTGTTGTACAATTGTCGTCTGAACTCCCGATCCAAGGAGCCCTGCCCTCCTTTATATAGTTAGGAGGCTAGAGTCCTAGTTGGTTTACAATAAGAGTTCCTAGTAGGATTATAAAATAATACTACTACTAAGATTACAGGGGAAGAATCCTAGTTAGACTAGTTCTTCTCCCTTCCTTGTGGGGTATCCCATGGGTCCCGCACCGACAAGCCCCCGAGCACTTCATGGTTGAGTTCTGGAAGCCTCGTCTTGTTCCTTCAAGTCTTATCGAGTGGAAACAAGTGTCGTTCGAGTGCTTTCTTGAGCGAAACCGTGTAGCGCTTCGTGAGATCTTCGCGTGGCGTGTACCTTTTTGAAGAAAAAAGTACTCCCATTTGGATGTAGCCCCCGAGCCTCATGCTATTGGGCACAAGGAGCTTGAGGGTCTTTTCTTGAAATCTCCTTGATTCTTCGTCGAAGGGCTCCCGAGCATATACCCGGGTTCTTTGTCGAAAAGAGCTCGGATTTAGCTATGTCCGGGTTCTTTTTGTCGAAAAGAGCTCGGATATAGCTATGTCCGGGTTCTTTCTATCGTGTGGCCTTGAAGTCGTCTACCCTGAAGAAGTCTTTTCTATGACGTGCGCTTTTGAGAAAAAGTGCACTCACTGAGTGTTGCCCCCGAGCCTCTTGCTATTTGGAACAAAAAGTTGGAGGGTCTTGAATCTTTATGTTGTTTGAAAATTCCTGTTCTGAAGAAGTCTTCTGAGTGATGTGCGCTTTTTTGAATAAAAAGTGCACTCACTGAGTGTAGCCCCCAAGCCTCTTGCTATTTGGAACAAAAAGTTGGAGGGTTTTGAATTTGAGTTGTTCAACGAACTAAAAACTTCCCCTGTTGCAGCCCTCGAGCATTGTTCAAAAAGAACTTGGATACAGAATATTGGCATATTCTCTGGTAGTCTGCTGTTGTTAGATGTAGAGTCTGCTGCGTTTAGAGTCTGCTGCTTTCAGATGTAGAGTCCGCTGTTGTCAGGTGTAGTTGTATGGTGGTGGTTGAGTGTAAATGCCTTTTATTCACGGGTTGTACTGTGTTGGTATATTCTCCCGAATATACTTGTTGTTGAGTACTGTTCCTTCATGCCTGAGTTCCCTTTCATTATTGAGTTCTGTCTTTTCACTGTGTCCTTTGTTAGGCTTGTTCCATTGGTGCTCTTGGTCCATGTGCACCGCTCCTTCGGTCTATAAATAGCCCCCTAGAGTGCTGTTTTGATTCATTGAGCATTCTGTTGCTTGTTCTGAAGTCTCTATAGTCATGAATATGGTAGTTTGTGAAGTAGAGCAGCCTTCGGGCACATTTTGTAGTTCTCGTATATCTTGTCATAGCTGGAGGAAGTCTTGTGATAGGGATTAGAGGTAGACTAATCCCACAGCAGTAATGTACTAGGAACTACGTGGCAGTAGTTGGAGGAAGTCTTGTGATGTGGGCTTCGTTCCTTCATCTGGCAGTTCTGGGTTGATCCTCGCCGCTTGTCTTGAGACTGTCCGGTGTAGATCAACACCATATCCAGCATCACATTGGACTTGGGTAGACAGATGCCTGCCGGCCTTCTCTGCTCCATGTTGTCCCGCCATTCTGCTGATTTCTGCCTTGGGTGCACTGTGTCCGTCAGGGGGGTGAATTGGGCTAATTCTAAATTCTTTGCTATAATTAAACCCTACAATTAGCCCACTTCACTCCTTGTACCTAGAATGTGTTTCTATTGATCTTACGCACAAAAGTTTTGCACCCTAGGTTCCAATCCTACTCTAGCATGGCAATTCTAGGAATGTAAAGACATGAAATGAATTGCTCAAATGTAAATGATTAAAGTAAAGAGAGGGAAAGGAACATGGTGATGCTTTCTCGAGGTATCGAAGAGTCGCCACTCCCCACTAGTCCTCATTGAACCACCCACGCAAGGGTGTAGCTCTCCCTTGATCTGCGTAAGGATCAAGTGCTCTCTATGGGCTGATTGTTCGACACTCCGTCGCGGTGAATCGAGCACAACCGCTCACAACTTGAGTTGGGTCATCCACAAGCTCTGTTGGATGATCACCAAGCTCCCAATCACCATCGAGCCGTCTAGGTGATGGCGATCACCAAGAGTAACAAGCACAAACTCTCACTTGACAATAACAAGCCTAATGAGAAGGGTGGATGCACACTTGCTACTCTCCTTGCACTAATTAGGACCTTAATCTTGGATTCTCAAATCTCAATCACCTCACTAGGTGAAAGGTCCTAATGGCTAGAGGGGGGTAAATAGCCTATTAAGAAATTCTACAACTATCAATGTTTGACCACCGATAGCCTACCACGGGGGTCCCCAGGGCAGTATGTTCAGGTTTCAGCGTATGCGGAACTCTACGGTTAACGCAAGAGACAGTCGATTTATCCTGGTTCAGACCCTCGATCTTTGATCGAGTAATAGCCCTACGTCCAGTCGGCGTTAGCCTTTGCGTTGGATTGATCATAAAGTGTTGTGTTGTACAATTGTCGTCTGAACTCCCAATCCAAGGAGCCCTGCCCTCCTTTATATAGTTAGGAGGCTAGAGTCCTAGTTAGTTTACAATAAGAGTTCCTAGTAGGATTATAAAATAATACTACTACTAAGATTACAGGGGAAGAATCCTAGTTAGACTAGTTCTTCTCCCTTCCTTGTGGGGTATCCCGTGGGTCCCGCACCGACAAGCCCCCGAGCACTTCATGGTTGAGTTCTGGAAGCCTCGTCTTATTCCTTCAAGTCTTATCGAGCGGGAACAAGCGTCGTTCGAGTGCTTTCTTGAGCGAAACCGTGTAGCACTTCGTGAGATCTTCGCGTGGCGTGTACCTTTTTGAAGAAAAAAGTACTCCCATTTGGATGTAGCCCCCGAGCCTCTTGCTGTTGGGCACAAGGAGCTTGAGGGTCTTTTCTTGAAATCTCCCTGATTCTTCGTCGAAGGGCTCCCGAGCATATACCCGGGTTCTTTGTCGAAAAGAGCTCAGATTTAGCTATGTCCGGGTTCTTTTTGTCGAAAAGGGCTCGGATATAGCTATGTCCGGGTTCTTTTTATCGTGTGGCCTTGAAGTTGTCTGCCCTGAAGAAGTCTTTTCTATGACATGCGCTTTTGAGAAAAAGTGCACTCACTAAGTGTAGCCCCCGAGCCTCTTGCTATTTGGAACAAAGAGTTGGAGGGTCTTGAATCTTTATGTTGTTTGAAAATTCCTATTCTGAAGAAGTCTTCTGAGTGATATGCGCTTTTTTGAATAAAAAGTGCACTCACTGAGTGTAGCCCCCGAGCCTCTTGCTATTTGGAACAAAAAGTTGGAGGGTTTTGAATTTGAGTTGTTCAACGAACTAAAAACTTCCCCTATTGCAGCCCCCCGAGCATTGTTCAAAAAGAACTCGGATACAGAATCTTGGCATATTCTCTGGTAGTCTGCTGTTGTTAGATGTAGAGTCTGCTGCTTTTAGAGTCTGTTGCTTTCAGATGTAGAGTCCGCTGTTGTTAGGTGTAGTTGTATGGTGGTGGTTGAGTGTAAATGCCTTTTGTTCATGGGTTGTACTGTGTTGGTATATTCTCCCGAATATACTTGTTATTGAGTACTGTTCCTTCACGCCTGAGTTCCCTTTCATTATTGAGTTCTGTCTTTTTATTGTGTTCTTTGTTAGGCTTGTTCCATTGGTGCTCTTGGTCCATGTGCACCGCTCCTTCGGTCTATAAATAGCCCCCTAGAGTGCTGTTTTGATTCATTGAGCATTCTATTGCTTGTTCTGAAGTCTCTGTAGTTATGAATATGGTAGTTTGTGAAGTAGAGCAGCCTTCGGGCACATTTTGTAGTTCTCGTATATCTTGTCATAGCTGGAGGAAGTCTTGTGATAGGGATTAGAGGTAGACTAATCCCACAGCAGTAATGTACTAGGAAGTACGTGGCAGTAGTTGGAGGAAGTCTTGTGATGTGGGCTTCGTTCCTTCATCTGGCAGTTCTGGGTAGATCCTCGCCGCTTGTCTTGAGACTGTCCGGTGTAGATCAACACCATATCCAGCATCACATTGGACTTGGGTAGACAGATGCCTGCCGACCTTCTCTGCTCCATGTTGTCCCGCCATTCTACTGATTTCTGCCTTGGGTGCACTGTGTCCGTCAGGGGGGGTGAATTGGGCTAATTCTAAATTCTTTGCTATAATTAAACCCTACAATTAGCCCACTTCACTCCTTGTACCTAGAATGTGTTTCTATTGATCTTACACACAAAAATTTTGCACCCTAGGTTCCAATCCTACTCTAGCATGGCAATTCTAGGAATGTAAAGACATGAAATGAATTGCTCAAATGTAAATGCTTAAAGTAAAGAGAGGGAAAGGAACATGGTGATGCTTTCTCGAGGTATCGAAGAGTCGCCACTCCCCACTAGTCCTCATTGAACCACCCACGCAAGGGTGTAGCTCTCCCTTGATCCGCGCAAGGATCAAGTGCTCTCTACGGGCTGATTGTTCGACACTCCATCGCGGTGAATCGAGCACAACCGCTCACAACTTGAGTTGGGTCATCCACAAGCTCTGTTGGATGATCACCAAGCTCCCAATCACCACTGAGCCGTCTAGGTGATGGCGATCACCAAGAGTAACAAGCACAAACTCTCACTTGACAATAACAAGCCTAATGAGAAGGGTGGATGCACACTTGCTACTCTCCTTGCACTAATTAGGACCTTAATCTTGGATTCTCAAATCTCAATCACCTCACTAGGTGAAAGGTCCTAATGGCTAGAGGGGGTGAATAGCCTATTAAGAAATTCTACAACTATCGATGATTGACCACCGATAGCCTACCACGGGGGTCCCCAGGGCAGTATGTTCAGGTTTCAGCGTATGTGGAACTCTACGGTTAACGCAAGAGACAGTCGATTTATCCTGGTTCGGACCCTCGATCTTTGATCGAGTAATAGCCCTACGTCCAGTCGGCGTTAGCCTTTGCGTTGGATTGATCATAAAGTGTTGTGTTGTACAATTGTCGTCTAAACTCCCGATCCAAGGAGCCCTGCCCTCCTTTATATAGTTAGGAGGCTAGAGTCCTAGTCGGTTTATAATAAGAGTTCCTAGTAGGATTATAAAATACTACTACTACTAAGATTACAGAGGAAGAATCCTAGTTAGACTAGTTCTTCTCCCTTCCTTGTGGGGTATCCCGTGGGTCCCGCACCGACAAGCCCCCGAGCACTTCATGGTTGAGTTCTGGAAGCCTCGTCTTGTTCCTTCAAGTCTTATCGAGCGGGAACAAGCGTCGTTCGAGTGCTTTCTTGAGCGAAACCGTGTAGCACTTCGTGAGATCTTCGCGTGGTGTGTACCTTTTTGAAGAAAAAAGTACTCCCATTTGGATGTAGCCCCCGAGCCTCTTGCTGTTGGGCACAAGGAGCTTGAGGGTCTTTTCTTGAAATCTCCCTGATTCTTCGTCGAAGGGCTCCCGAGCATATACCTGGGTTCTTTGTCGAAAAGAGCTCGGATTTAGCTATGTCCGGGTTCTTTTTGTCGAAAAGGGCTCGGATATAGCTATGTCCGGGTTCTTTTTATCGTGTGGCCTTGAAGTCGTCTGCCCTGAAGAAGTCTTTTCTATGACATGCGCTTTTGAGAAAAAGTGCACTCACTGAGTGTTGCCCCCGAGCCTCTTGCTATTTGGAACAAAGAGTTGGAGGGTCTTGAATCTTTATGTTGTTTAAAAATTCCTATTATGAAGAAGTCTTCTGAGTGATGTGCGCTTTTTTGAATAAAAAGTGCACTCACTGTGTGTAGCCCCCGAGCCTCTTGCTATTTGGAACAAAAAGTTGGAGGGTTTTGAATTTGAGTTGTTCAACGAACTGAAAACTTCCCCTATTGCAGCCCCCGAGCATTGTTCAAAAAGAACTCGGATACAGAATCTTGGCATATTCTCTGGTAGTCTGCTGTTGTTAGATGTAGAGTCTGCTACTTTTAGAGTCTGCTGCTTTCAGATGTAGAGTCCACTGTTGTCAGGTGTAGTTGTATGGTGGTGGTTGAGTGTAAATGCCTTTTGTTCACGGGTTGTACTGTGTTGGTATATTCTCCTGAATATACTTGTTATTGAGTACTGTTCCTTCACGCCTGAGTTCCCTTTCATTATTGAGTTCTGTCTTTTCACTGTGTCCTTTGTTAGGCTTGTTCCATTGGTGCTCTTGGTCCATGTGCACCGCTCCTTCGGTCTATAAATAGCCCCCTAGAGTGCTATTTTGATTCATTGAGCATTCTGTTGCTTGTTCTAAAGTCTCTATAGTCATGAATATGGTAGTTTGTGAAGTAGAGCAGCCTTCGGGCACATTTTGTATTTCTCGTATATCTTGTCATAGCTGGAGGAAATCTTGTGATAGGGATTAGAGGTAGACTAATCCCACAGCAGTAATGTACTAGGAAGTACGTGGCAGTAGTTGGAGGAAGTCTTGTGATGTGGGCTTCGTTCCTTCATCTGGCAGTTCTAGGTTGATCCTCGCCGCTTGTCTTGAGACTGTCCGGTATAGATCAACACCATATCCAGCATCACATCGGACTTGGGTAGACAGATGCCTACCAGCCTTCTCTGCTCCATGTTGTCCCGCCATTCTGCTGATTTCTGCCTTGGGTGCACTGCGTCCGTCCTTTGAAGAAAATAGTGTAGCCAAGTGCGGTTTGTTCTACCGAGTAGCGATTTGGAACACGTAGTCGTTCTAGAGCCTAGTTGCTTCCGGATTCCTTTTTGCTACTTGCCTGTCATAGTTCTGAGTTCGTTGGGTCTTGTAAGATGCGTAATCTTGTATCTTTTGAAGTCATTTGTAATAGAGAGAATCTTGTCTTTTGAGTTGTCATTCTTTGTTCTGCTGATGTCCTGGTTGTCCATGAGATTCTCGAGTTCTTTATGTTAGGTCCAGGTTGTTATGTTCCTTGTGGGATAACCTTCCATTGCTTCATGGCTGATGAGTTCTTTTTGTAGCAATATGGTAACTCTGCCGTTTTGCTGGATGGATAAGTCCGAAATCTACCCATTGAACTGTACCGTTGCGTGGATTTGTGCCTTCCGTCATTTTAGCTGTGTCAGTAAATGGACCGTTGCGTTCTCACACCATGTTTTAACGGGCCTGGTGGGCCGTGCTTTACTGCTATAAAATCTATTTTAAAGGCCTTTCATCTTTTCCTTCTTTACTGCTCCGCTTTTGCCTTGAAACCCTAGTTTTTAGAAATCCGTTGCCGCCATTGTCGCCATCATCTGAGCACCGCTGTCTTAGCCTTGTCTTTCCCTAGTGCCTTTTTGTTTCTGCTAGTACATGGGTGGGAAGAAAGCCACGAGCAAGTCCCAGGCAACCTTCATGGACGAGGAGTCATCACTTTTCGTGATCGAGAACCAAGAGTTCGTGGCCATGAGGGCTGCCCAGAAGGCTTGGCCGGCTCTGACAACGACTGAAGACCAGCTTCGTGAGCTTGTTAGCGATGGTTTGATCTAGAGCAAGGACATTGCTGAATGGAGAGCTTCAGGCGAGCATCGGGTCCCTGCTCCAGGTCCTAGTGAGATTATTCTTTTCGTCTACTTTATCCGTGCTGGACTTTGCCTTCCTGCTTCCGCCTTCCTTCATCAATTTCTCGGTTATTTTGGGGTTAGTCTGAACCATCTAACTCCCAATGCCGTCCTCCATCTTTCTATTTTTGTTCATCTTTGTGAAACTTTCCTTGGAATTCCTCCTTCTCTTTCTCTCTTCCGTCACTTCTTTTGTCTGAAGCCTCAACCCTGTCGTGAAGACACCAATGTTCTTGGTGGCTGTAGGATTCAGTTTCGCCAGGGTTTCAAAAGCAAATTCTTTGACTATGACCTGGTTGATTCTATGAGGGATTGGCGTGCCGACTGGTTTTACATCGCCAATTTGATTCCCCCTCTCGCTGTTCATTCTAGATCTGGTCCCTTGCTTAATGACCGTTGGGAAAAGATCCCTCTAACGTCGGACGAGCTCCAAGCGATCCAGCCATTTCTTGAGAGGATAAGTACTCTAAAACAGCAGGGCTTGACCAGCTTCGGTATCATCTTGAGTTTTCTTCGCCGTTGTGTTCAGCCTCTGAAGGAGCGAGAGAACTTTGGTTTTGAGTACTCTGGGGCTGAGGATCCTTCTCGCATGGTCCCTGCCCTTGAGTTGACTGACGAGGAGGTACTTGAGCACCTTAAGAAGATGCTGAAAGGAGCAAGCGTTGTCCCGCTTACTGTCTCCGAGTACCGTGCAAACAACCCGCCTCCAGCTGTAAGTTGTTTTTTCTTTGTGCGGGTACTTTTTGTATTTCTTTTGTTGTACCCATTTTTGCTTAATCTTCCTTGTCTTGTTGTTTTATTCTTTTTGTAGGAATTGGGGCGTAATTTTGTTGATCCGATCCCCCTTGATGCCTGCCCTGCCATTGTGGGGACTAGGGATAGTCTTGCTGGGGCTTCTTTAACTAGTAAGTTTCAAACCACCACAATGTTTCCTAGTGTTTCTTCCATGGTTTCTGATGTATATGTGGAGTATGTTCCTCGTCCAGTTCCTCGAGGCCCTCATAGTGTCAGAAAGAGGGGGCGAGCTGAAAGTTCTTCTGGTTTGTCTTCTGCCAAGAAGTCTCGCCAGTCGAGTACTCGTCCAGGTACTCTAGTTGTAGCTAGCATGCTCTTAGGTGAGCATATTAATGCGCTCTATCCCTTTGTTTTCTGTTTTTGTCTTTAACCGAGTACTTTTGTGCTTTTTCAGCTGGTGTTTTGGTGACCTTGGTCGAGAGTGAGGAGGAAGAGGACGATGATGCTGCCCTTGTTACTCGTCGATGAGTTGTTTTCTTGCTTTCCTATAGTTGAAACCTTCTTTTTTGTTTTGACTTTGGTCTTGATCTCTTTGTAGTAAGCGGTCATCGGGTACAAGTTCTTCTAGGGCACCGGCACCAAGTTCCTCTGGAGCTCTGGTGCTGAGTTCTTCTGGGGTTCCAGTACCAGCTATGCCGCTCCTGTCGCAGAGTGGCGGTGACGTCTTTGCTGCCATAGTCCCACCTTTAACGTCTTCTTTTGGTTTTATGAGGAAGAAGATAGCTGAGTAAGTAATTCCTTGTTTTGCTTCTTTGCTTCTCTCTCTGTTTTTCCCTGACTCATATTCTTATCATTGATTTTTCTTAAAATTTTGCAGACCCTCGCCTTCCCTTAACCCTCCGCCGACTTCTTCTCAGTCCTCTAACCCGCCTCTATGCGCTAAGTCTCGGGACTTGGAATGTTCGGTCGGTGATGTAGTTGTGAGGGAAGCCGGGTCCCCTGCCGCTGCTGATCCTGTTGCTCCAGAGGTGACTATGGCCACGGCGGTGGGTACTTCTAGGGAGGTAGCCGGGGCTTCCCAAGATACAGCCCTGGTCTTGCCTTCTTTGCCTACGCTGGCTTCTCCCTTTGCTCCCCTTGGAACCGGCAGTCAGCGTTTGGACAATGATGTGTTGTTGCAGTTCGACGCCACTCATCGTTTGTCAGAGTTGACTGCTGCCTGGGGGGGCATTTCGACTTGTTTTGGTGAAAAGCTTCAGGTGAGTTTTTCTAAAGTTCTTTCTTTGGATGTTCGATCTTCATTTTCTTCTTATGCCTTCTCTCTCTCTCTTTGTTCAGTCTTTCTCTCGGGACCATATAGGCTTCTTTTTCTCATCCGAAAATGAGAAAAGTTGTCTTCTGAGGTAAGCGCCCTAAAGGCTGAGCTTGACCTCCTCTGGGCTGAGTTGGAGACCGAGCGTCAAACGCACCAAAAGGAGGAGAAAATTCTTCGCGCCCAGGTGGTAGAGGTAGAGAAGCAGAAGGATGCTGCGAAGAATGAGTGTAAAGGTATTGCGGGTTCTTTCTGACTTCCCTTTCTGCTGACTTTTGTTTCTTCTTTTGTACTCTGATTTTCCTTTTCGCTGACTCGTTTCTGTTGCCTGGTCCAGCTCTCTGAGTCGAAAAGCAGAAACTCTCGGAGGGTCTTGAGGAAATGAAGACCACCGCCCGCAATAGTCACAATAGGGCTGAGGAGGTAATTACTCGTGCTAAAGAAGAACTCGCGCTTGCCAAACTGATTAGGCATGGAGCTGACAGAGATCTTGTACAGGCTCAAAAGACTATTCAAGACTTGTCTGGTAAGTTGGCGATGGCTACTGAAAACTAGAATGCTTTGTGGAAATCATTTCGGTTAGTAGCCGGTCTCCTCAGGACTTCAGCGGATGATGGTCAGTCTTGGGGTCAGTTTATTCCCCAGGTTCTGACCCGTTTCTAGGAGTTCATGAAGAAGTGCGCCCAACTGTGTACTAGGAATGTTCTTACCTAGGTCCGGGTTCTTTCTCTAGAGTTTTCCCTGTCCAAGATTGCTGACGAAGCTGAAGTCGAGAATATGTTGATGCTATTGAAAGGGCAGAGCCTGAGGTCAAAGACTTAGCCAGTAGGATTGTTGATAACCTTAATATCGATATTTCTACTCCTGATGACAATGCTTGAATGTAGTCAACCTTTGTACTCCAACTTTTGTAACAGAATACTTATACTTCTTGAATGAAGATCCTTTATCTTTGTTGATGCCTTCTTTGTCTAAATGTCTAATCCTTGCTTATTCCTTAAATGTGTCGTCCAAGTGATCAGAATTTTCTCCGAGTAGTTATTTGTTCTAACTTTCATCTGCGTTGTATAAACCACTCAGTGTATGTAGATCGTTGCATTTGACAAATTTTCTTGATTTGTCGAGTACTTGTCTAGCTTTCGTCTGCGCCGTGTAAAACAACTCGATGTAGATCGTTGTCTTGATGAACTTAGTGTTCTTGTTAGTACTGAAAAGATTTAGGACCGGCGATCTCAACTTTTTCGCTTAACTCGAGGTGTGATCAGTATCTGGTGTAGCCCCTGAGCACTTCATGGTTGAGCTCTAGAAGCCTCGCCTTGTTCCTTCAGGTCTTGCCGAGCAGGTACAGGCATTGTCTGAGTGCTTTTCTGAGTGAAACCGTGTAGCGCTTCTTGGGATCTTCTGAGTGTGTAGCCCCCGAGCCTCTTGCTCTTTGGCATAAGGAGCTTGAGGGTCTTGTCTTGAAGTCACTTTGATTTATGTTCAGGCTTAGTTTGTGTCATTTTGCTTTTTTGGTTCGGGTGTTAGCTTATTAGCTACCCTCATCGGTGGGCTCGAGCATCTTTCTAGCTCTTTTGCTCTCGGTCAGTATGCTCAGGCGTCTTTTCAGCCATTTTGCTTTTTGGTTCGGGTGTCAGCTTATTAGCTACCCTCATCGGCGGGCTCAAGCATGTTTTCAGCTCTTTTGCTCTCGGCCGGTATGCTCAGGCGTCTTTTCAGCTATTTTGCTTTTTGATTCGGGTGTTAGCTTATTAGCTACCCTCATCAGCGGGCTCAAGCATGTTTTCAGCTCTTTTGCTCTCGGCCGGTATGCTTTGACGTCTTTTTAGCCATTTTGCTTTTTGGTTCGGGTGTCAGCTTATTAGCTACCCTCATCGGCGGGCTCAAGCATGTTTTCAGCTCTTTTGCTCTCGGCCGGTATGCTCAGGCGTCTTTTCAGCCATTTTGCTTTTTGGTTCGGGTGTCAGCTTATTAGCTACCCTCATCGGTGGGCTCAAGCATGTTTTCAGCTCTTTTGCTCTCGGCCGGTATGCTTAGGCGTCTTTTCAGCCATTTTGCTTTTTTGTTCTTATTGGAAACAACTCGGGGAAAGCCATAATGAGACATATGTTTGTCAAGAAAGAACCATCTTTATTGATCATGAATATTGATAGGTCACAATAGTACATATGTTGTTGATGAGCGCTATCTTTGTGATCATGAACGTTGATCTCTTGTGTCTTGTATACATATTTCCCCTTGAGCTGTTTTCATGTGTAGAATCTTCGTAGCTGACTGATGTGCCATGTATTGTTGACTTCTTTTTCGTCTTCAGTAATCAACTTGTATGTGCCTAGTCCAATGACTTTTGTGATGATAAAAGGACCTTCCCATGGACTGAGTAGTTTATGGCGTCCGTCGGTTTTTTGTATTCTTCTTAGTACTAGGTCTCTGACTTGTAATGATCAAGACTGGGTATTCTTGTTGTAGTGGCGTCTTAGTCCTTGGAGGTATCTTGCTGATTGAAGGGTAGCGTTTACTCTGACTTCTTCTATACTATTGAGTTCTAATCTTCGGGTGTGTTCTGCTTCTCCTTCGTCGTATTGTTTTATCCTTGGTGACATCCAGATCAAGTCTGCAGGTAGTACGGCTTCTGATCCGTAAACTAGGAAGAAAGGTGAGTATCCGGTGGCTCTGCTTATTTGAGTCTGTAGCCCCCACACGACCTTGGGTAATTCTTCAATCCATTTTGATCCATAGTCTACTAGTTCTTCATACAATCTTGGTTTTAATCCAGCTAGTATGAGTCCGTTTGCCCTTTTGACCTGTCCTTTGGCCTCTGGATGTGTGACTGATGCATAATCTATTCTGAAGCTGTAGTCCTGTGCCCAACTTTGGAATTTTGTGGCTATGAAAGGAGAACCCAAATCCGTGATGATTCGATTGGGCATGCCGAAGCGGTGCATAATGTCTTAGATGAACTCAACTGCTTTGGCTACGCTGTATTTTGCGAGTGGTTTGAATTCAATCCACTTGGTGAACTTGTCAATTGCTACAAAGATGTACTCGAAGCTGCCTTTTGCTTTCTTGAGAGGTCCTACTTGATCCAGCCCCCAGCAGGAGAAAGGCCAAGTAGGTGGGATGTAGATGAGGTTGTGAGCTGGCACATGAGCTTGTCTTGCAAACATTTGGCAACCTTTGCATCTTCTGACGAGTTCTTCTGCGTCTTTCAAAGCGGTTGGCCAGTAGAAACCAGTGCGGAATGCTTTGCCGACTAGTATTCTTGAAGCGGCATGATTTTCACAGCAACTTGAGTGTATTTCGTCTAGGATCTCTTTGCCTTCTTCAAATGAGATGCATTTTAGGAGTACTCCTGATGATGTGGCTCTTCTGTAGAGCTTGTCTCCCACTAGGACGTAATTCTTGCTTCTGCGAACAACTCTGGTAGCTTCCTCCTTTTCCGCTGGCAACTTATTCTCTTTTATGTAATCAATAAAAACCTGGGTCCATGAAGTGGTGATTACCAAAATCTGGATGCCTTTAGCTGAGATTTCAGGGGTTATCTCATCGGGTTGTTTGATAGAGGGGGCTGATAATTCCTCTATGAATACACCAGGTGGGACCTTCGCCCTGTCTGATCCAAGCTTGGCAAGGACGTCTGCTGCTATATTAGAATCACGCAGGACATGTAGAATTTCTAATCCTTGAAAATATTTTTTGAGCTTTCGTATTTCTGCACAGTAAGCGCCCATGTTTTCTTTGGTGTAATCCCAATCTTTGTTGACTTGATTGATGACTACTGCTGAATCACCGTATATGAGTAAACGCTTGATTCCGAGGGTAATTGCCACTCGTAGCCCGTGGATGAGGGCTTCGCATTCTGCTTCATTGTTTGTAGCTTGTCATAATATCTGAATGACGTACTTGAGTTGCTTTCCGTCTGGAGAAATGAGGAGGACGCCTGCACCAGCTCCACCTAGCTTGAGTGATCCATCAAAGTACATCTTCCAATGATCAAGGATGGTACTCGATATAGGTTGTTGAATTTTTGTCCATTCGGCAACGAAATCAGCCAGGGCTTGAGATTTAATTGCCTTCCGTGGGGTGAAATCGATATTGAGAGCACCAAGTTCAACTGCCCACTTAGATATACGCCCTATTGCGTCTCTGTTGTGTAGAATGTCTCCTAGTGGGAAATCTGCTACTACGGTAATCTTGTGGCTTTCAAAATAGTGGCGAAGCTTGCGTGAAGTGATCAGGAGGGCGTAGAGTAGTTTTTGCACATGCGGGTACCGGATTTTTGATTCTGATAGTACTTCACTGATGTAGTATATGGGGCGTTATACTTTATATACATGCCCTTCTTCTTCTCTTTCTACGACAATTGCAGTGCTGATCACAGTAGAAGTTGCCGCAATGTACAATATCATTTCTTCGTATTTCTTTGGAGGTGTGAGAACGGGTGAGGATGTGAGATATGCCTTGAGTTTCTTGAAAGCTTCATTGGCTCCTTCTTTCCACTCGAACTTGTCTATCTTCTTTAGCAATTTAAAGAAAGGTAACCCTTTTTCGCCCAGTCTTGATATGAAACGATTTAGTGCTGCCATGCAGCCTGTTAGCTTCTGCACATCTTTGACAATTCGAGGAGGGCCCATCTCTATTATGGCTCGAATTTGCTTAGCGTTTGCTTTGATTCCACGATTACTGACCAGGAATCCGAGTAGTTGTCCTAAAGGAACTCTGAATACACATTTGTTTGGATTCAATTTCCACCTCCATCTTTTTAGGTTTTCGAAGGTTTGCTTTAGGTCTTCAATTAGTGTATCCGGGTTCTTTGTCTTTACCACTACGTCATCCACGTATGCTTCTATGTTTTCATCGATCTGATCACCGAGGCATGTTTGGATAGCTCTTTGGTAAGTCGCACCAGCATTTTTGAGTCCAAATGACATAGTTTTGTAGCAGTAGGCACCGAATGGAGTGGTGAAAGATGTTTTGCCCTGGTCTTTTTCCTTTAACGCAATCTGGTGATATCCTGAATAGCAATTAAGGAAAGATAGTAGGGCAGATCTTGATGTTGAATCTACTATCTGATCAATGCATGGTAGTCTGAACGGATCTTTCGGGCAGTGTTTGTTGAGATCTGTGTAGTCGACACACATGCGCCACTCGTCCGTATTCTTTTTCTGTACCAGAACTGGGTTTGCTAGCCAATCTAGATGGAGGATTTCTCTGATGAATCCGGCGGCCATTAGTTTTGTAATTTCCTTTTTAATCGTTGCCTTCTTGTCTGGTGAGAATCGTCATAGTCGTTGCTTCACAGGCTTGGAGCCTTCATTGATATCAATTCTGTGCTCAGCCAACTCTCTTGGAACCCCTAGCATGTCGGCCGACTTCCAAGCGAAGATATCTTTGTTGTCCCGAAGAAAGTTGGTGAGCGCAAGTTCCTATTTTGCCGATAGGTGGGCGCTGATGGTTGCCGTTTTTGAGGGATCACCGGTGCCTAGGTCGATTTGCTTGACGTCAGCTTCTTTTGGTGGTGCTAGGATGATGGGTTTTTTAGCCGGTATCTCTAGCTCTTCTAGGCTCATTTCTACTGCAACAGTGCTTATTTCTTTTCTTCTATCGTTGGCCTGTGCTTTTGCTACAATTTGAATTGCCTGAACATCACAGTCAAATGCGTGCTTCAAATCACTTCGAAGAGAGAGGACACCATTAGGCCCTAGCATCTTAAGCAACAGGTATGGATAATGTGGTATTGCCATGAATTTTGCTAGTGCTGGGCACCCGAGGATTGCGTGATATGATGAATCGAAGTCCGTCACTTCAAACTTGATAAACTCTGTACGGTAGTTCGAGGGAGTCCCAAAAGTAACCGGTAGAGTGATTTGTCCAAGTGGCATTGCTGCCTTGTCGGGTACTATGCCATAAGAAGGTGTGCTTGTTGGTGTGATCATCCCGGCGAGTTGTAGTCCCATCTTCCTTAGAGTTTCTAAAAAAATGATGTTGAGTCCGTCTCCTCCGTCGATTAGTACTTTTGTAACAGTCATACCGGCAATGGTTGGATCTAGAACCAGTGAGTAATGGCCTACGTTTCCTATGCTGGTCCATTGGTCTTCTCTTGAAAATTGGATTGGATACTCTGACCAATTGAGATATCTTGGTGTAGCAGGTTCTGCTACCATGATGGTTCGTAACGCTAGCTTTTCTTGATGTTTGCTTCTGGAATCTAGAACCCCAGCAAAGATTACTGTCACTATCCCCCTAGATTTTTGGAATCCCTTGTCTTCATGGTTGTCTTCTTCTTTTTTCTGATTATCTTCTTTATTGTTCCCCTTACTATCTTTCCTTGTGTATCTTTCGTTGAAGGTGTAGCAATTTCTGATGGTGTGCTTTCCATTGGGGTGCAAGATGCAACGCATGTTTTCAATGTCGTCATACCTTCTGGGTTTTGAAAACTTCTTTGATTTGTTAGCCATTGCTACTGTGTTGTCTGGACCACGCTTTCTTTTCTGATGTCTGTTGTTTTGAGAATTTTGCCTGTCCGGGTTGTCTCTGTTATTTCTATCCAGGAATCTTTCTCGTGTCTTTTCCTCTATGGTAATCATCTTTTCCACTATTCATCTGAATTCTTCATTATTTCTTGGATTTTCTTTGCAGAAGTCTTGAAATTGCCACCTAGCCATGATTCCATGAGAGAAAGCTTCGATTACTTCTCGTTGTGTGATGTCATGTACTTGAGCTCGTAGTTCGCCAAATCGTCGATAGTAATTTATGAGGCTTTTGCCTCCTTTCTGCTTGAATCCTTTTAACTCTATGTGGGTGATTGGGTGTGTAATGATACCCGTGAAATTTTCACAGAAAGCTCTTTGCAAGTCTTCCCAATTTCTAATTGATCCTGGATTCAATTTGTCAAACCACTGAAGGGGCATGGTTTCTAGGGCCATGGGAAAGAACAAGGTCTTGATGTCATCGTCTCCTCCAGCCAATTCAATCGATTGTGAATAAATTTTGAGCCACTGCCTTGGTTCGGTCTTGCCATCATACTTGGAGTGGTTGGACGGCTTGAACTTGTGAGGCAGTCGTATTGAAGTAAGTCTGTTTGCAAAATAGGGGAATCTATCGTGCGTTCTGGCTTCTGTATATTCTGATTCAGCGCCCCCTTCTTGCTAACTGTTGTCTTGGTGAGAGTAGTTTTGCATGGCTGTCCGAGTAGGTGCTTTGCTTCTGGCCTTTCTTGGTTGTTCGACTCGGTCGTTTTGACTATGATTTCTTCTACTTTCTCTGTTGTGACTTCCACTTGGTCCAAGTCTCTTGAAAGCGGACTTCCTTTGATTTTGATTTTCCTGCTCATGAGATGTTGACCTGTCAGGTAGTCTTGAGCGGGCCCTTCTGTCGTGCGTCCTTAGGACTATTGATCGAAGGAAGTCCCAGAGCTATTCTTGTTTTTCATTGGGATGTGAAGTCGCTCTGAGTTCTTCTCGTGCTTCTCGGATCTTATCATAGGGTGTATTCGCTGCTCGTCCTTCTTTGACCTCTCACTCTGATTTTCTTCTATTGTACTCGGCTAGGTCTGACTCATATTTGATCCAAGTTTCCTTTCACTGCTTAGCATAGCGTTGACGCCCTTGTTTCAATTTGTTCTTCTCTCTCTTGCTTGCCTCTGACTCTTAGTCTCACCATCATGCTCCTGGATAAATGGTGATATGTTGGATTCAGATTCATCTGAAGACCTGATGTCGGGTGCTTCTGGGGGGACCAATGGTGATCGAGGATGGCAAATCATGAATACTTCTCTAGCGTGAGTTGTTCTGTCATCGTCTTTGGTTTCCGTACTGCCAGAGTTGTTGATAACTTCAGTAGAGGCTTCAAGGTCATAGATCGAGTCTCCTTCTTGGTAGGGTAGAGCTATTGTTGTCGCGTTGTCGACTAGTTGGGTGCCATCATCCTCAGAAATGGAACCTAGCCAGTGGATGATGCAGTCTTAAGATGTTATAGTTAAGACGAGACCTTCCTAGGCTCCTTTTAGTGGCATTCTAAGCACGGGATAGGTGGATCCTCTGGGCCATGTCTGATAAGATGTTGCCATGTTGTGGAGTCCGAACAGAAGAGGACCCAACTTCTTTGAGGTACTCTGAATGTACTCCAAGTAGTATTCTTGATAGGTTGACGTTGTGTTCCAGAGCTTTGTCAGAAAAGAACTTAGTTTTCTAAAAGAACTCGGATAAGACTTCGTTTTGGAAGCAGAACCTGAGTTTGAATCGGATGCGTGAAGTCGCGAAATCTGAGTTGGATTGGACATCATGAGCTGCGCGAATCTTCTAGCAAGATGATCTATTGTCGTCGTCGAAATGGAAAAGTCCTGATGATGATCTGAATCTTCGAGGAGATGGCCTTAGAGCTTGCCATCGTTGCCTGCCTCGTAGATCCACGAACCGAAGATGAAGGTTGATCCCTTTGAGAAGATCATGTTGTCTAGGTCCATTGAGCTCTCGGATGTAAAGTCGCCGAAAGCCCCTACCTGGTGTGCCAGCTGTCGATGTTTGACCACCAATAGCCTATCACGGGGGTCCCCAGGGTAGTATGTTCGGGCTTCAGCGTATGCGGAACTCGACGGTTAACGCAAGAGACAGTCGATTTATCCTAGTTCGGACCCTCGATCTTTGATCGAGTAATAGCCCTACGTCTAGTCGGCGTTAGCCTTTGCATTGGATTGATCGTAAAGTGTTGTGTTGTACAATTGTCGTCTGAACTCCCGATCCAAGGAGCCCTGCCCTCCTTTATATAGTCAGGAGGCCAGAGTCCTAGTCGGTTTACAATGAGAGTTCCTAGTAGGATTACAGAATAATACTACTACTAAGATTATAGGGGAAGAATCCTAGTTAGACTAGTTCTTCTCCCTTCCTTACGGGGTATCCCGTGGGTCCCACACTGACAACAACAATACTTAACAAACTAGTTAGATAATTATGAGGCGAAGCAAGTGTTATGCTAGCCTACTAAAATAGCAAGCCACCTACCACAATTCTAGTTTATATAGTTTCTATCCACACAATAGCTATGTCACTACGCTAAGTTAGTGTGCTCTCAAAAAGGCTAACTAAAGAGCCACACTAACCAAACTAACAAGCTCTCACAACTAGCTACACTAAAGAGCTTGACAACTAGTTTGTGGTAATGTAAAGAGAGTGAGCAATTTGTTTATACCGGCATGTCGAGGAAAGAGCCAATCAATCACAAGAATGAATATCAATGAAGACCAATCACCTCGGAATCAAATGATGAACATAATGATTTTTTACCAAGGTTCACTTGGTTGCCGGCAAGCTACTCCTCGTTGTGGTGATTCACTCACTTGGAGGTTCACGTGCTAATTGGCATCATACGCCAAACCCTCAATAGGGTGCCGTACAACCAACACAAGATGAGGATCACACAAGCCACGAGCAATTCACTAGAGTACTTTTTGACTCTCCGTCGGGGAAAGGTCAAGAACCCTTCACAATCACCACGATCGGAGCCGGAGACAATCACCAACCTCCGCTTGACGATCCTAGCTGCTCCAAGCCATCTAGGTGGCGGCAACCACCAAGAGTAACAAGCGAATTCCACAGCGAAATAGGAACACTAAGTGTCTCTAGATGCAAACACTCAAGCAATGTACTTGGATTCTCTTCCAATCTCACAAATATGATGAATCAATGATGGAGATGAGTGGGAGGGCTTTGGCTAAGCTCACAAGGTTGCTATGTCAATGCAAATGGCCAAGAGAGTGAACTTGAGCCGTCCTTGGGGCTTAAATAGAAGCCCCATGAAATAGAGCCGCTGTACCCCTTCATTGGGCACAACACGGGGTGACCGAACGCTCCAGTCAGATTGACCGGACACAGGACTCCAGCGTCTGGTTGTGCGATGCACACCATGTGTCCCCTCTCTTCAAATACTGAGCACCCGATCCCAACAGTCAAGTGATGACCGGACGTAGTAGCTCAAAGTGACCGGACGCTGAGCCCCAACGTCCGATCATTTTCAGTAAGCATCTAGAGATGATTTTTCACGATCGGACATGTCTAGTCATGCTCGACCGGACTCACCCAGCATCCAGTCACATGGTGACTCTTCTGTGCGCTGCCACATCAGCCAGACCGGACGCACCTTGTCAGCATTCGGTCACCAAGTGACCCAGCGTCCGGTCGAAGACTGACGCCAGCTTCTTTGTAGTATCATTGACCAAACGCACCGGTCCCACTAAGACCAGCATCCGGTCACTTCGTGACCAGCGTGACTAACTCCTTTCCAACTCTATCTTCTTTACCCTTGCTCAAATGTGCCAACCACCAAGTGTATCACCTTATGCACATGTGTTAGCATATTTTCATAAACATTTTCAAGGGTGTTAGCACTCCACTAGATCCTAAATGCATATGCAATGAGTTACAGCATCTAGTGGCACTTTGATAACCGCATTTCGATACGAGTTTCACCCCTCTTAATAGTATGGCTATCGATCCAAAATGTGATCACACTCACTAAGTGTCTCGATCACCAAAACAAAATGGCTCCTACAATTTATACCTTTGCCTTGAGCCTTTTGTTTTTCTCTTTCTTCTTTTTAAGTCCAAGCACTTGATCATCACCATGGCATCACCATCATCATGTCATGGTCTTCATTTGCTTCACCACTTGGAATGTGCTACCTATCTCATGATCACTTGATAAACTAGGTTAGCACTTAGGGTTTCATCAATTCACCAAAACCAAACTAGAGCTTTCAATCTCCCCCTTTTTGGTAATTGATGACAACTCTTTCACAAAGATATGAATTGAGATTCAATTGAATCCATGTTGCTTGTCCAAGCATATTTACTATGTGTAAAAGGATATGGACAAGTTTCATGAACTCCAAATGATAGCAATTTCTCCTCCTACATATGTGCTAAGAGTTTGGATTGTAGCTTGCACATATGCTTAGATAGAAAATATAGGAGACAATGTCTACCAAATGATGCTAAGGTATAAAAGATGGACCTTTGAAGCGTGATACCAATTGGAGTGCACCATTATACCATCCTTAGCACCATGGTTAGCTCGATACCACTTGGAAACACTTGGAAATGAAATCACTAGATAATCTATGCATGCTAGATTTTCATTTCATCATTCAAACCTACAACTAGCATACACCACACAAGCATGGATATTGAAATTTAAAACTTGTGTCATGTAAGCAAACATATGAAATGCACATTTAAATGCACCATACAAGTTTATGAGCTTGCTCCCCCTACTTGTGTGCTCAAAATTTTAATTGATCCCTTTTCTTTGTCATATTTCTCCCCTTATGTCAAGTTCTCCCCATTTGTTGTCTTTTCATAATCTTAGTATACTAATATATTTGTTTTTCTCCCCATGTACTAATATCTTTATTTTTCTCCCCCTTTGTCATCAATGACCACAAAGGTTCAAAATGTAGATAGGTTGAGATTATCAATGTCAATCAATGGGGTGAGGATCATTTTCCCAAATTTGGTTCAATTTAGAATATTTACCAAAGATATTTAACTTGGTTTGATCCAAGGACAAGCTTCTTCACACCTTCAAATAAGGGTTATCTTGTACCATGTTGAGTTAAACACTTAGAGCTCATTTTCTAGATCAAACACTAGGTTTACAAGCCCATAAACATGTCATATGCTACCACTAGATCAAAAATAAGCATAGAAGCAATAGTGTCAGAAAGAGCCATTATGCTCTAACCGGACTCTTAGGTTAGCACTTAGGATTTCATCAATTCACCAAAACCAAACTAAAGCTTTCACTAGGCTCTTGCTCTCCCTTGCACTCTCAAGATGTTTCTTAGCTAACAAATGGGCAAGAGACCTCCCTTTGATGAGTGGAGTAAGTATTTATACCCCCTTATTCAAAACATAACGTTTGGAGGTTGAGTCATCACTCCGCAGAGTGACTGGATGCTCCGGTCAGTTATCCCCACCACCGTATCAGAAAGAGCCATTATGCTCTAACCAGACTCTGACCAGCGTCCGCTCAGTACTGACCGGAGCGTCCAATCAAGAAAAATGCTCTCTCGAACCTTACTGATGTCGACCGGACGCTAGCACTCAGAGTCCGATCACTTCGTTGTTCAGCTTCTAGTCAGTTACTAGATGCTGACCAGCGTCCGGTCAAGAAAATCCCTCTCTAGAACCTCTCTAGAGTTGACCGGACACAGGACCCCAACGTCTGGTCCACTTTCACTCAGTGTCCGATCAGTACCAAATGACTTCAGCTGATCAAATGAACTGATCGGACTCACCCTCCAGCATCCGGTCACAACTAGATCAGCGTCCGATCAGTCATTTGACCCTCTGTTCACTTCCAACTCAAAATCCTATGTGAATGAAGTTTACTCCAATTGATCTTAGGGCTATTCCTGAGCTACCTAGTGCTAGATTCGACAAGTATGCACCACACCTAACCCACTAGACTCACCTAGATCAAGCTACTAGTCCATACCCCCTTAATAGTCTGGCCAAAGGAAAAACAAAGTCCTAAACTACTCTAAGTGTCTCTCCAACACCAAATGACATTTAGAACTAGTCCATCCTTAAGCTTGTCGTCCATATTTTGAAAACCAAAATGATTTCCATCGATAGGGGCATGACAATCATGATTGCCCAATCAATTGCTATTACCATGACCTAACTCAAATTGCCTCTGCAAAACACACATTAGTCATAGTAATCTCGTGTTGTCATTAATCATCGAAACCCAACTAGGGGCCTAGATGCTTTCACCCATGGACCGCTTTTTGGGCCCATGGTGGACCGCGACCACCCTCACCTCTACTTCTCTTGGCTCATGGTGTGCCGAGTGCACGGGGCGACAGCGGTGTAGTGGCTCTCTTTCTCCTCTCCCATGATGGCGCTCCCATCGGCGATGAGTTTGCCCATTCTCATGATGTGGTTGCTCGGTGGGGCTGCTAGGGGCCTCTACAGCTTTGTTGGCTCGCGGTGAGCTCATCGGTGGGCCAAAGGCAGCTCCTTGGTGGCTCTAATACTCGGCATAGGCTTCACGGCGGGCGGCGATGATGCGGGGTCAATGGAGGGGTTCCACGGTGCGTTGAGATGGCTCTAGCGAGCTTTGCTGGCTTCCTTGTGCTTCAACGAACATGACTATGACTCTAAACGTGTCTGTGGGGGCTCAACCGAGGCTGGCCATGGCGGTAGTGGCATGACAACAGCAGTGGATGGCGGCGAGGCAGCTACGGCTATGATTGGAGCCGAGGGTGGCTCCCTTCCTTCAATTGGGTTCGTAGGGAGGCTAATCGGCCTAGTGACGGTGACCAAAAAGGCATGGCAAAACTCCGGTGAGCTTGTGGCTATGGTGAAACAAGGCAAAATGGAGGCCTTTCGCTCAACCGGCTTCACGACGGGGTGCATGGGGTCTCGGCGAGGCTCGATGGCTAGATCTCGTCAAGTGAGGCAAACGGAGTTGGTTGGATCATCCCCGGCACGGCGGTGGCATGGGCGTGTGACGGCCCAATGTGGCGGACACGACCAGCGGCCCTCGAGGATTATCTTTTTCTTCCATCTAGCACGTTACGCGTCCCTTGGTGAGGCGCTCGTTCTACCTCTACCGACCTAAGGTGACTGGAACGGAGCTGCGCCATGGTGGGGTTTGGCCATGGCGAGCACGGCGAGCGTGTCATGGTGGTGCCAGCATTCCCGAGCACCAGTGGTTCGGCAAGGCTAGGCCTTGGCTCATGTGTGTGTGTGTGCGTGTGTGCAGTGCATCACAATGGCGAAAAGACTGGCCTTTGGCCCTCCCAAGGGGGAGAACACGGTGGCGCGGCCATGGCGTGTCCACGACGGTGAATAGAGGCGACGGGGGAAGGCTCTCCATGGTGGCAGGGGTAGGTAGGATGGTGGTGCAGTGATGAGAGGTAGCAGTGCAGTGCTGACCCGCGACGGTGGCGAAGACTCCAGCGACCATGGGCGGCGCTCTAGTGCTCCTTCTCCCTTCTCCTCCCTTCTCCCTTCTCCTCCTTAGCTTGGTGTGGTTCGTGGGTTGCCACAGAGTGGCGGTGGGGGTGTAGGAAGGGAGCTAGGGCACCAGCTCGGGGTTTTATAGCCCGAGCTCGACCATGGTAGGTGGCGAACGATGGATGGAGGCGAAGGGGGTATGTGGAGGGCGGATCGACCTCTAGGCTAGGGTTCAGTGCACGGCGCGGGATCGCGGGCGGTTTCGCGCTCTCGAATTCGGACGTCGGCGGTCAAAAAGGAGGTCATGGTGCCATCAGCCGTCGGGGCCACGGCGGCGACGTCATCACGGTGCGACCGTTGCAGGGGCAGGCTGGCAAGTCCTGGATCGTGGATGTGGCGTCCATCCGTGCATCGGTGCCCAACGGCTTGGGAATGGGCAGTGGGGATGCGAGACGAGGCCTCGGATGCCCGCACCGGCGAGGTGCTCTGCTCGGTGGGGAAAAAAGCAAAGGAAGGGGAGAACGAGGGGGATGACATGGGGGCTCCACCTGTCAGCGGCAGTGGGAGCCGACAGGCAAGGCGCGTCGTGATGCGGCGTGGGCGCGGGAGTGGGCTGGCTATGGCTGCTCGGCTGGGCCGGCTGGTAGCGCTGGGCCACTTTGGCCTTTTCCTTTTCCCTCCTTTTCTAAACCCTTTTCTTTTTTCTGTTTCCTATTCTATGCTATACCTTGGGCTCGTATGCATGTATACATGTGTTGCCAAGCATGTACACATCCTTATGTGGTCCACTAGGGGTCAACTAGGGTATTAGGATCAATGCTAAGGGTTGGCAACACACACACAACAAGTTTATTAAAACGTTTAGTTGATTTTATTACATCACAAAAAATCATGAAAAAGCAACTCACAAGTTGAATTAAAATGCAAAATGCTCAAACAAGCTAGCTTGGGATATACTTGTGCAACTACATGGGTGGTTTTCTAGTATGCACACTTACCATGCATGGATTTTGTTAGAAAAAATTTTAAGTTCGGATTTTTGGTTATTTGGATAACCTGGGTTGTTAAAAAAGATCTGATTTTTTTTCCAAGATATTCTAATCAAATGTGTATACGTGTTTTGGAAAACTTTCCAGTGATAAAATGTATGAGGCGCAACCAACATAAATGCATACTCCTTCCGTCTTAAAATAAGAGACGTTTTGACTTTCAGACATCTTGTTTGATCGTTCATCATATTCAAATTTTTTGTATAAATTATAAAATAAATAAATCATTATTAAAGTATTTCTAATGATAAAATAGGTCATAACAAAATGGATGATATTTATATAAAAATTTTGAATAAGACGGACGGTCAAACAAGAAGTTCGAAAAGTAAAAAATATCACTTATTTTGGGACGGATGGAGTATTATATACTCCCTCCGTGTAGAAAAAAATACAATTATGGGATCCGTACTGGTCAAAGTAGCTAAAGTTTGATTAAATTTATAGTAAATAGTATTAATAGTTATGTCTCTAAATAAATTTATTATGAAAATATATTCTATGATTAATCTAATGATACTAATTTTGCATCAGAAAAATATTAGTGTTTTTTATATATTTTTTATCAAAGTTGAAAGTGATTGACTTCATGCTCGTTATGTCTCTTTTTTTTTTCTTCATTGGGCTCGTCAACTGAGGCAGGAACTAACTCAAAAAAGAAAAAAACTGCGGCAACAACTGCCCAACAAGTGTCCGTGTTTGGGCCGTATGGATAGCAGAAGAAGCAAACGAATGGAGGCCCAGACCAACTAGTTAGGGTAACTAAACAACGCCTGGGGAGTGGAGTGGAGCCGCAACCGGCAACGGCATCGGCAACCCCCAACGCCAACGGTTCTCTCCCCAATCGGCGGAACGGAAGGATCGCAACCAATTCGATTCAATTTCAAATCCAAATCGCAAGGCCTGACGAGTGACGACTCCTCCTTCCTCTCCTCTACCCGGAAGCCTGCCCGCATCGGATCGGATCGCGCCGGAGCCTGCCGCCGTGCCGTCACCGAAGCCATGGGACCCACGCCGCCGCAGCCGCCGCCGCCGCACACGGAGGATACTAGGGTTGCGCAGCTCCCGCTCCCCGGCGGCGCCGAGGAGTACGTGCGCGACTCCATCCACGCCTCCCTGGGTCTCCCCGTCTCCGATCGCTCCCTCCGCCTCAAGCTCCTCGCCTCCGAGGACCAGCGCCACCGCCTCCAGGACCACGTCTTCTCGCTCGAGGAGGACCTCCGCGCAGCCCAGCGCCGCATCGACCTCCTCAAGGTACACAAGTCACAACGGACTCTCTCTGCTCTCCCCCGTTCGCTCTTGATTCGCCATCCACTTCCTCTCCTTCCCCAGGCCGAGGCCGCCATGAACGCCACCGGCCTCCGCCGCTGCGTCGAGGAAAAGGAGGCCATGACCGCCGCGTACGCCGACCTCTCCGACAAGAGCAGCAAGGAGTGCCGGCTCTACGAGCGGGACCTCGAGCGCGCCATGGAGTCCTGCGACGACCTCGCAAGGGAGAACGACGACCTCCGCGCACGCCTAAACCAGAACGCAGATGTCAGTTTCCTCCTCTCTTTTTCCCCCTTCCTGATTCCTGATTTCCTAACTACTGGTGCTCTGCTTAAGATCCGTGCTTTCCACTGTCTGGTGGTATTCAAGATATAGATATACATGAAACCGCAAGTTTTGCCTTGTGTGGAGATTACATTTACATCACAAATCCATTCCAATCCAATCACACTAGTATCTACTGTAATTTCGTCACCGTATTCAAAATATAGATATACATGAAACCTCGAGTTTTGCCTTGCATGGAGATTACTTTTACATTACAAATCCAATCCAATCACACTAGTATCTACTGTAATTTCGTCTTTGGGCAGGGTTTTCGGTTTAGGTTTCTATAAACAGGGATGTCCTTAATCCTCCAAAGGTGTCATTTTGCATGAACGTGAAGCGCGATCCCATTTGTCAACCTTCACAAGTTTTTGCTAGTCACAATAAATTTGCGTAATACAGTAATAGATTGTTGCAATTCCTTCAAGTTTGTACTGCACATGCGTTTGTAAATAGGTAGCGTAATACGCCAACATCAGATGATTTGTTTTACTAGATTCCTCTCACCAGTACTATTATTCGACCCATTCGTTTGTGCTGGTTTGGCTTATAAGCCATGGCTGAAAGTATAGTTAACTGATAAGCCATGGCTTATAAGCTAAATACGACAAAGCGAACAGGCTGATTATGTGTTTGCCTTTGGCTTTGACCTGATCAATGCCAACATGTTATGCAGTTGGCAGCATTGATGGCTCAAGTGCAAGAACTACAGAAGGAAAAGGAGATTCTGAAGATGAATCTTGATACAGCGGAGGCGGAGGTATATCAAAAGCACTCATGTCCTTGAGATTCTTGTGTTTTTACATGACTGGTTAGCTATTGATAACAGGCAAATCAATTGTTTTCTTGATTGCTGTCCTTGAAGGTCGTCACGCTGAGTGAGGACAACAGGGCTCTTGATGAAGAGATCAAAAGGCTACTGGGTTTGCTGGAGAAGGAGCGACAGCGCCGGTCCGAAAGAAAGAAATCTGCCAGTACATCCACCAAGGTAAATTGACAAATTCTGTCGCTGGCTAAGAGGAAGCAAAGTGTGATGGGATGATGTGATGAATGATTTTTGTTGCAGAATAAGCGCAAGTCGTCTAGCTTGAGGGATGGCAGCCCCGCTGGCCGAGCTCTTGATTTTGGCTGTGCAGATTCTTCATGGCATCCACTGTCCCCATTGCCCCACGACTCCCCAGACTACAGGGCGCACAAGAAGTGAAGGCAACAACCAACAAACCAACCAACCGTTCAGAGCATTTCCGGATTAAAGGGTGTTAGGATCCGGTGACTAAAATTCAGGAGGTGCCACGTGAGGGTGTTGCATGGGGTGTTCGGATACTAATAAAAATCAAATTACAGAATTCATCAGTACTCCACGAGACGAATTTAATAAGCCTAATTAATTCGTCATTAACACATGTTGACGGTAGCACTATATTGTCAAATCATAGACTAATTAGGCTTAAAAGATTCGTCTCGTAACTTAGTTGCAAGCTGTGCAATTAGTTTCGTAATTAGTCTATATTTAATATTTCATACATGTGTCTAAACATCCAATAGGACACCGACTAAAGTTTATGAGGAGAAACCAAACACCCCCTAACTTGTGCGCAACACGAGTGTTGCATCGTGCCACTGATGATCTGTGTAAGGAAAATTGACTCTAGGCCTATTTACTTTGAATTTTGGTGTTTGATGACCAACACAATCAAATTGAACTAATGAATTTGTAAATAATTGTTTTATAGTTCAATAGGATGCAAGACAAATCGTCACAGTGCAACATTTGTGACGCTACAAAGATGACGACCAGAATTTTGTCATAACTTCGTCACAGATATCTTTCCATGACGCTTTTAGCGTTTACTATGACATTATTAGATCGTCTCAGATGTGCATTTTTTTAGTAGTGAAGGCACACACGAGAAGATCTTGATGATGAGTGCTTACGCCCTCACCTCTTGTGATGGTGTTCTTCACTTGAAGAATCATCCCATGACCATATTGATGTGAGGACTTGGTTCTTGCATGTCTTCTTCTTTGTTTTGGGTGTGGGCTTGTTTGGATAAACTTCCATAAAGTGCCCCACCTCGCTGTATCCATAGCATCCTCTCTTTCTTTGCTTATTTCTTTGATTGGTGAAAATGAGATCTTGGATTTGGATGGGCACACCATTGACATTGAGCTTTTAGATCATCTTCTCCACCTTGTTGATTAGTTTGATTGATTTTTCATCAAGGTCGGAGGTGGAGGAGGAAGATTGATCATTACTTGAATCTTCATCATCATCTTCATCTTCATCTTCTTCTTCACTTGAGAAGCTTGAGCTTGTCTCAACTTGATTGCTCTTCATCTTCTCTTTCTCGCTATATGCGAGAGCTTTGCCTTTGCTTGATAAAGAGGCTTATTTTAAATGCCACTATCTTGCCAATGGCTATGACCGGGGTCATGGTGCTCAAGTCCTCCATGTTGTGAAGGATGGTGATGATGCTTGCATATTTCTTTTGTGGTAGCATAGAGATGATCTTCCTCACGATATCCACGTCATCTAGCTTTGTTAATCCTATAGAATGGAGCTCAATGATAAATTAGATTTAAATGAGAATACATATCACGAACAAGCTCATCATCATTCATTTCAAAGGAATCATAATTTTGTTTAGCTAGACAATGTTTTTACTCACGGACATTACTTATGCCGTCATAATTTTGTTTAGCTAGACAATGTTTTTGAAGGAATCATACATATCACGAACTTGTCCATGAGAAAAACATTGTCTAGCTAAACAAAATTATGATTCCTTCGAAATGAATGATGATGAGCTTGTTCGTGATATGTATTCTCATTTAAATCTAATTATCAATGAGCTCCATTCTATAGGATTAACAAAGCTAGATGATGTGGACATCGTGAGGAAGATCATCTCTGTGCTACCACAAAAGAAATATGCAAGCATCATCACCATCCTTCACAACATGGAGGACTTGAGCACCATGACCCCGGCCATAGCCATTGGCAAGATAGTGGCATTTGAAATAAGCCTCTTTATCAAGCAAAGGCAAAGCTCTCGCATATAGCGAGAAAAAGAAGATGAAGAGCAATCAAGTTGAGACAAGCTCAAGCTCCTCAAGTGAAGAAGAAGATGAAGATGAAGATGATGATGAAGATTCAAGTGATGATCAATCTTCCTCCTCCACCTCCGACCTTGATGAAGAATCAATCAAACTAATCAACAAGGTGGAGAAGATGATCTAAAAGCTCAATGTCAAGGGTGTGCTCATCCAAATCCAAGATCTCATTTTCACCAATCAAAGAAATAAGCAAAGAAAAAGAGGATGCTATGGATACAGCGAGGTGGGGCATTTTGTGGAAGTTTATCCAAACAAGCCCACACCCAAAACAAAGAAGAAGACATGCAAGAACCAAGCCCTCACATCAATAAGGTCATGGGATGATTCTTCAAGTGAAGAAGAATACCATCACAAGAGGCGAGGGCGTAATCACTCATCATCAAGATCTTCTCGTGTGTGCCTTCACTACTAAAAAAGTGCACATCTGAGACGATCTAATAATGTCATAGTAAACGCTAAAAGCGTCATGGAAAGATATCTGTGATGAAGTTATGACAAAATTATGTTCGTCATCTTTGTAGCGTCACAAATGTTGCACTGTGATGATTTTATTCATCATCTTATGGCACGAGGTAACGAAAGCTCATCCTCTAGTGATAGTGATGATGAAATGCCTTCTTATGAAGAAATTATGCAACAAAACCTTAATTATACTAAAGTTTGCACTAGTCAACAAAAAAGCTCGAAAAAATAAAAGAAAAACTAGATAGTTCACAAGAAGCATACAAAACTTTGCTTGAACAATATAAGAATTTTGCTAATCTTAATGTTCGACTATCTGCTAAAATTGAGCAAATTGAGGCTAGTGCAACAACAAATACATGCACAATCAATGATGAGCAACTTATAAAGAAAAATAAAAAATTAAAAAAAAGTTAGCTAGCTCATAAGATGCTTATAAAAGTTTGCTTGCTAAAATAGAAATCATGTGCAAACATTGTGATGAGCTAACTAATAAAGTTACTAATCTTAAAGCCGTTAGTACAACTCCCACTAAGGCATCTAAAAGAAAAAGTTCTAACATATCTAAAAATGATGCCTCTACTTCTTGTAATGATTTTATGTTTAGACTCATATTTGTGCAACCAAGTTTGTGTTGAGAAAGTTATTATAGATACATGTATACAAGAGGTTGCAAAGGAGAATGAGCAACTCAAGCAAGAAGTAGCTCGCCTCACCAAGGGCTTGACTCAAGTGAAAGGCAAGGCGAAGCAAGCCCAACTTCATCAAGATAACACCGTCAAGAGAGTGAAGAAGCTTGATGAAGGACAAACCGTGGTTTGCCACGTGTGCCACAAGGAAGGTCACAAGTCCTATGAGTACAAGGTGAAGAATGGGGAAGGAGCACAGAATAAAGAGAAGAAGCAAACAAGCAAGCTCTCCAACACCTACACCAACAAGGTAGACAAGAAGGCCTCCACACCATACTTGCTAAAGAAGAAGAAAAATGATAAGGTGGTGGCCATCAAGGTAAACAAGTAAGCCAACAATAGGGTCAAACGCTTTTGGGTGCCAAAGTAAATCATCTCCAACATGAAGAGCACCGAGAAGGTTTGGATCCCGAAAGGAAAATGAGAAGTCCAATGGACTTCGAGGAATTTGGAGACTTGGCAAAGTATGGGTGCATTTCATAGGGTGCATTATGATTAGGGATGAAAACGGATCGGATACGGATAGATATCACCGATATTATATTTGTTTTCATATTTCTGTCCGGATTTGGATTCGAATATGGATAGTGTCAACTATGTCGGATAGGATACGATTGGATATCGACATCATAAATATGCAATTTGAGTATTCGGATACGGATACGGTATCGGATGTTGAATATCCAGACTTGAATACGGACAGATCTCAACCCCTCTAAATGGATTCGGTTTCGAATACGGTCGGAAAATATCCGTACCGTTTTCATCCCTAATTATGATGGATAAAATCATTACCAAATGGGTTAGTGAGTACTATGGACCCAAATTCCCCTCCCCATGTTAGGTAACTATATTCAATTTACTTCAATTGGTATTAGATTTAAATTTCCTACAATTGGTATCTTTTAGCATCTAGTTACTCTTCATGCCTAGGTTTGCATTTGCATTCTTATATATTTTGTCGTGCATTCACTAGGTATATCATATGGTAGGCTTGCTCGGTTTCATTCTTAACCCTTGGAGCAAACCTACATGGTTTAAAATTATTTAGGAGCACGGCACATAGCTTGTCTTTTGATTGATTCATCTAATATGTGCCAAAGTTCAAATTGTAGATAACTTCTCTCGAATATCATCTTCGAAAATGATTCTCACATTCATGAGATGTCATCTTTCAAGTGGTATTTTTTATTCTAAAATCAATGTGCATGTTTCCTATAAGTATTCTATACTTGTGTACACAAATTTAGGGGGAGGGGGGCTACTCTACAAGTTGGATGCTTTGAGACTAACATCTTTTTAAGCTTATCATGTGTGTAGTAGTCTCATTGTAAGAAAAATAGAGTCTCCGGAGTTAAGCATCATACTTTAAATATCCACCACCGATTACAAGTGGTTGAAATCAAATTGGTTTCCACATGTGTTATTTCTAAACCGATATCATCATGTTGATTTTATTTTGATATTTATATGCTTTCTCCATGCATTATATAGATTAAATTCCCTTATGCAAAAAATTGTCAATTCTGCATATGCTTTGTTTTCTATCATATGTATGCATATATTTAGGGGGAGCTTAATCTATATAATATGAGAGTCAAATTTTGTGATCTACTTCACTCTACACTCAAAGGATCACAAAGTTTGACCCTCCCTTGTACTACTAATGTCTTCCTTTTCGGTGTTTGATTCCAAAGTGGGAGAATTTAGAGGATCAAAAGCAAGCATTAATAAATATGACCAAAAGCTAGATCATTTACAAGTGGTAATGGTCTACAAGTGGTGTCTACAAGTGATAATGGTCTAAGAAAGGGAGGATAGTGGATTATGGATTAGCTTATGTAATGGGGAGAATTTATAGGAAGCAAGGCCTAAATCCATAATACCACATGGGGACATTTGCAAGGGCAAGATAAGTTTGTATATAGTCTTATAAGTAGTATCTTTTAGCATCATATAATCTTGCCCCTTGCATTGTATCCTAGCAAGTAGATAGTTAAATTTTAAAATTCTATTATTTGCTTGCTTTGGTCGTGTTGTCATCAATCACCAAAAAGGGGGAGATTGTAAGAAAAATGGACCCTAGGCCCATTTACTTTGGATTTTAGTGTTTGATGACCAACACAACCAAATTGGACTAATAAATTTGCAAGTGATTGTTTTGTAGTTCAATAGGATGCAAGACGTGACTTGGACAAAGGCGACGTGATGATCCGATGATCAACACCTTAAGCAAGACCTTAGGAGCACAAGAGAAGACCCAAGATATCAAGCAAAGTCTAAGCACGAAGATAGAAACCAAGCCGCATGCAAGATCATGAAGAAACGAGCTCACAGAAGCGACCGAACGCTGGACCGGACGCTGGAGGAAAGCGACCGGACGCTCCAATCAGGAGGCTTGACAATAGCAGCAGCGATCGGACACTGAACCGGACGCTGACGAAAAGCGACCAGGCGCTCCGATCAGAGGCTCAACAACAACAGCAGCGACCGGACGCAAGACAGCAGTGTCCGATCGAGTACAAAAAGGTTTCAGAGCAGTGAACTTGCGACCGGACGCATCCGGTGGCATGTGATCGGACACTGGCAGCATCCGATCAGTTGTTCATGGCTCCAACGGTTGGGACGACTAGACGCGTCCGATCAGGATGACTCCAGCGTCCGGTCAGTAGCAGAAAAGCGAGACTTCGTCCCCAACGGCTACTTTCTCAATAGGGCTTATAAATACAACCTCCAACCGGCCAAATAACAAGTGTGGAGCTGATGAAACATATCAAGGGTGTTGATACACTATTTTAGTGATCTCCACTTGCATAGTACTTAGTGTTTTATTAGGTGATTAGCGTAGGTGCTTTGCGAAGTGCTTAGGTTGATTAGACCATCGCTTATGCGCTTGCTCTAGGTTTAGGCCTATTGTTTAGTGAGGTTTGCATACCTCTTATCATTCGGTGCTTGCGCACATCATTATTGTACATCGGAGGGGCTTGTAGTCTTATGAGATTACACCAACCGTGTTTGTGGTGTGGCCACCACCGTGTACCAGAGGGAACAAGGCCTGTGGCATTTCGGCTGGAAGCTTGATAGTGAAGACGGCGGAGAGCATATGGGAGAGGCTTACCGGAAGGCACGTCGGAGACCCACTTGCGCTTGGGGAAGGCCCGAGGCTATCCACGGAGTTACCTGACCAGGAGCTTGGCCCTTGCGAGGGGCTCCAACGAGGACTAGGAGGAAGCTTGCGCGCTTCTCGATACCTCGGTAAAAATACCGGAGTCATCGACGGGAGTTTGCATATCTTTACCTTGCTCTTTAGCTTCCGCATTTATATTGATTATATTACTTCTTTTGCAGTAGAGATAGCAACACACTAGCAAAACTGTATTTGCACATTTAGATAGTTTATCTTTTGCATATGTTTTGCTAGGGTTAGAAAAGAGACCATAGTTTAGAGTTAGAATTTTAAGTTGCCTAATTCACCCTTCCTTTTAGGCGTCACGCTCCCCCCTTCAATCTGATTCAAATCTGGTCCCCGCTAATTTTCTATCTTTCCTGTTTTTGTTAGTTGTGATGTTTTTAGACCAAGAGCAAGTTTATCCTACTTCACTTGTGTTCTATTCCATTGGCTAGAGGTTGTTGTTGTGTCTGGAGGAAATGAAAAGGCCCATGGTCTGCTTATGGCTTGATGTATTATGTATCAATGTATGATATGAAAGCAACTTCTCCATTTCACTTGGAGCAAACATGGTTCACTTAAATGCTGCACCTCTACTTTTTGGGAAGAAAAGAAAACGCTGGTGGGTGGAAGTGGAATATAGCAATAGTTCTTATCGTACACTATATCATATATTAGTATAGAGTATGAAAATCAGAGAATGGAGAGAGAACAATCTGGCATGTGAGAAATTGTTTGCAAGGCCTTGATTGGGGCACTGTAATTCGTGTGACGATTTGTTATGTCAGAAGTTGCTGTACCCTTTCTTGAGATGAGCTGTGCTAGTAGTAATTTAATTGATTTCAAAGATTGATCTATAATCCTAGATGATGGATTAAATCTCTTCTTGTGCTTGCCTCCTCTAACTCTCCCAAATGGTTCTTGTGCTTGCCTCCTCTTCCTCTCCAAAATGGAAATCTTTGCCTAAGCATTGATGGTTGTTGTCTAATAGACTTGGCATCTTAATAGGCATAAGATTGTCTCCAACAGAGTTGGCAAACAGCGACACAAATGAAAAATACATCCTCTACGGTGTTTTAGCTGAATGAAATGCGCTCCAACAGAAGACGCATACAACACACCCATTTTGCGAAGCGGATGAACTAGAACGCAAAAAAGCAACGCCTCTCTCGGGCGACGCAAATCTGGGTGAAGCGGAGGAGTGAGTCGAGGAGGTCGACTGGAGTGGAGGGAGGAGGTCGGAGTAGCCCGCGAACGACAATGGCGAGGTAGGACCGCAGCGCTGGTGGCAACAGATCGACGTCTGGCGTAGGCGGGTCTCTAGAACTAGCCCCCTCGCACGTCGCAGTGGAGGCTACATCTGGCCCTTGTGGAGGGAGCGGTGGAGCCTCTAGGATGCGCCGAGGACCCTCGGACGACGATGGTGGCGGCGGAGCCAAACCTTCCCCAACTTCAGCATCTGTGCGTGGCTGTGGTGTAGGCGGCCGTGGGGCCCTAGATCCGGCACTCACGCGCTGCAGCAGGGAGCCCACGGCAGTAGAGCCCGCTCCCGGTGCCAGGGGCACACCGGCGGAGGAACCCGCCGCTGGTGGCGCTGGAGGCCGTGCCGCGCTCATGTGCTCATCCGAGCGTGATTAAGGAGGGGAGGGGAGAGGAGGAGGAGGTGTAAGTGCAATCAAGTCCTATTGTGGATTTTGGCATTGATGACCACCAAATTAGAGGACTAATGAGATTTATCGAGATGACAAGCAGAGAATCAAAAAATGAGGATGATGTACAGGTTGTAGGTGTCCTAATTACAAAAGGTGGCCAAACCTAGCTCAAAGAAAGTTTAAATTCTTTTATGTTTTGAAATTGAGTTTAGGGAAAGTCGTACTATTAAGAGGGATTTTAGGACAGTTGGTCAACTGTTGAACCAGATGCTCAAATTCATAGATCTACATCATCTCACCTAGTCAAAACAGCCAGCCAAGTTTTATATCATCTTACCTATTTTGGCTAGGGCAGCAGTGCCGCCCTGTTAAGAGCGGCAGTGCCGCCCTTAACCGACCGTTGGACCCAAGGGGTATTTATACCCTTCAGGCCCAGCCCACAACGGTCATCTTATTCACTGAGTCATTCTGCTCGAAACAAGATAGAACCAAAGCTCACTTCTCCCCTCCATTGTTGCTACACCATCCCTCAAGCAAATCCTTGATTCCAACCATCAAAACTTGAGAGAAAAGTCAGCCTGGGCACTTTTTACCCGCAAACCGCAAACCGAACCGAACCAAACCGCACCGAACTGAAATATTGGTTTGTTCGGTTTTTTGTTGTCGGTTCGGTTTATGGTTTTGCACTATTCGGTGTTCGGCTTCGGCTTCGGGTTTCTTCTCAAACCAAACCGAGGAACCGAACAAACTGAAGTGCAGGACCTGCAGACCAGAAAACTGGAAACACCGAAACACCTCCGTCGAGTCATCGACCATCGCCTGACTCGCCTCACGCCCTCATGCGGTCACGCCCTCAGTCCCTCACGGCCCATAGTTCGACGGCCCATCAAGACGCAAAGGAAAGTAGGAAACCCCCATCCGGCCATCCCACAGCTCAGCGCATAGAGAGGCAGCGCCGCAGCCCGCAGCCGCTCATCCCTAACCCTAAATCATCGAGTGGCGGCCGGCGAGCGACTAGAGCAGGTCACGACGAGCCAGCAAGGAGAAGGGAGGCAGGAGGCGGAAGGCTGAGAGTGCAGTCGTAGCCTCGTAGGGACCAGGGAGGAGGCGCAGCAGGCGGCCAGGCGCCCAGCAACACCCTTGTGAAGTTTTCCTACCAAGACAACGGCAGCGCGGATGGAGCAATCCTCCAATGTAAGTTTAGATCGAGCTTCAATTCTTCTTCTGGTCTTCTCCTCTTCTCCTTGCTGTTGTTAATTCCTGATTTGAAACATTTTGTTTCTAGATGGGGGACACAGATGAAACTGTTGCTTGTGAGATTAATCAGACTCAAACTCAAGAAACTGAAGCTGGAGCGTCAACGACTGGAGTGGTAGATGCAAGCAAGGAGCAGCAGGAGAGCAAGGATGGAGAGAAAGCGAATGAAGAATCCAGGAAAAGGAAACCCATGGCTCTAAGATCTGATGTATGGGATAGTTTCAGCAAGGTCAAACTTGATAATGGGGAAGAGAGAGCCAAGTGCAAGTGGTGTCAAAAGCTGTTTCATTGTGGCTCAAGAACAAATGGTACGTCATCCTTGAAAGCTCATCTGAAGATTTGCAAAAAGAATCCAAACAAACCAGTAGTTGATAATCAAGCAACTTTGCAACTGACACCATGTGCTGGCACTAGTAGTATGGGTAATGTAACCACTTGGAAATTTGATCCTGATAAACTTAGAAGGATTTTTGCTAAGATGATAATTGAAGATGAACAACCATTTATGTTATCTGAACGTTCTGGTCTTAGGAAATTAATGGCAGAAGCATGTCCATGATTTATTCTACCATCTAGAAGAACAATCACTAGAGCTTGTGTTAAAGTATATGAAGATGAGAAAGAAAAGCTTAAGAAATTTTTTAAGGAAAATTGTGAAAGAGTTTGCCTCACAACTGACACATGGACTGCAAAGAATAGCCAAAACTACATGTGTGTTACAGCCCATTTTATTAACAATGACTGGAACCTAAGGAAGAAAATTATTGGTTTTTTCTTGGTTAAGGGCCATAGAGGGGAGGACATTGGGAAATCATTAGAGAATTGTTTGGCTGAGTGGGGCATTGACAAGGTTTTCACAATAACAGTAGACAATGCTAGTGCAAACAATAACGCAATTAAGTATGTGAGGCGGATCTTGAATGAGTCAAAAGGTTGTTTTGCTGAAGGAGAGTACTTGCATATGCGATGTGCTGTTCACATTATCAACCTAATAGTAGGTGATGGGTTGAAGGAAATTGATATATCAATTCAGCGTGTCCGTGCTGCTGTTAAGTTTATCAGGTGTGGAACATCTAGGTTGGTAAAATTTAAGAAATGTGCTGAGTTAGCCAAGGTACAGAGCAAAGCATTTCTTAACTTAGATATTTGCACTAGATGGAACTCAACCTACCTTATGTTAAATGCTGCACAGAAGTACCAAAAAGCATTTGAAAGATATAGTGATGAAGACCCATACTACAAATTAGAATTAGAAGGAGAGAATGGTCTAGGGGTACCAACAAAAACAGATTGGGATAAGGCTAGGAAGATGGCTGAGTTTCTTGAACACTTTTATGACCTCACTCTCCGTGTTTCTATACAAAGTCGTCCAACATCTCACACTTATTTTCATGAGATTGCTGATGTATTACTTCTGCTGAGAGAATGGTGTCATATTGAAGACAACCTGTGTAAGGAAATGGGTATGAGAATGTTAGTGAAGTACTACAAGTACTAGGGAGATAAGTATGGTGAGAGGTTGGGAGACAGAGAGAAGAGAGGAGAGAAAGATAAGGGGGGTCAGCTGCTCAACTTCATTGTTTTCTTCTGTGTTGCTATTGATCCTAGATACAAACTTTCAAAATGCATTAGAATGGGAATTAAGGTAATGTTTGGGGATACAATAGGAGAAAAGCTGTGGGATACAGTGAACACTTATTTTCGTGCTTTGTTTGAAGAGTACAAGGAAATGTATGCCCTAAAAGATAAGGCACCACAACCTGCTGAATCTGAATCAGCTAAAACTAGCACAAGAGTGAGTAGGTGGATGTCAGTAATTACTAAGTAGATTAACAGTGAGGGTGGAACTATCAAATCTGAGGTAGATAAGTATCTATCAGAAGATAATGAGCCAAACACAAAAGGATTTGACATTCTAAAGTGGTGGAAGGCTAATTCAACAAGATTCCCAATATTATCTAGAATGGCCCGTGATCTGTTGGTGATTCCTATCACCTCAGTTGCCTCTGAGTCAGCCTTCAGTGCTGGTGGCCGAACTCTTGATGACTTTAGGACCTCACTAACCCCAAAAATGGTTGAGCGCCTCGTTTGTGCAAATGATTGGCTTCGTGGAGGAAACTATGTTAGTGTTGAAGAGGACAGCGAACAAATGTTTTTGCTTAAGGAAGGTAACATATTAAATTATTAGTTGCTTCTAATGTGCTTCATGAATCATGATTCATACACTGTACTAACTTAGATCATCTATTCTTTATTTATTTTAGAACTTGGTGGCCTGTCCATTTCTAAGGAATCTACTACAGCTACTGAGTCCTGACTCCTGATCACCTGGTAAAAGGTACATTCATCTGTTTAATATTTCTTGAACTGCTGAGATTCACTAACTGAGACACTGAGTCACTGAGATCACTTGATGGCTGCAGGACCGTGGACTGCTGATGCTCCAGCCTCCAGCAGTCTAGCCTCCAGACCTATAGTCATATGATGCTTATAGACTTGTAGTACTTCAAATGTGATTCTGTCCAGTACTTGTCTCCCCACTTGGTGTCTTGGTGTATAAGTGTATGGAATGGATCCTGGCATATGATGCTGCTGCTGGCCTACGGCTACTTCTCTATTTGAATAATGAAGAACTCTTGAATCTATGTAATTCTATTCTGTACTTCAGCACTGATCTGTACTGTTGTCTACTTGTCTTGAGGCTTGTAAGCTTGTAAACTTGTTGATTTGTTGAATTTATGTAAGCTTGTTGATTTGTTGAATTCATACACTGTACTAATATACCATTTGAGGATTGTAAGCTTGTTTTCTGGAGTGCTTGAATTTATGTAAGCTTGTTTTCTAGAGTTTCGGTTATTTCGGTTAAAACCGAAAACCGAATAGAAAAAATCGAAACCGAATTCTGCGGTTTCCTATTTTCTGGAGAACCGATCGGGGGCTGAAGTCTGAAAACTGAAGTTTTAAATAACCGAATTAACCAAACCAAATTGTCGGTTAAAACCGAACGCCCAGACTGAGAGAAAAGGCAGCAAAACTCGATTGGAGAGCAGATCCACTGATTCCCAAAGTCTAAGAGCATTTGGTTCACGTTTGGCCGGTGGTTCTAGGGTTTGTTACTCTTGGAGCTTGCTCCTAGCCGGCTAGGCGTTGCCCTTGCGCTTGCTAACTCATATGGCAGCCTTGGGAGGTTTGTAACCTCATTCAAAAGCTAAGAAATCACCTCTCACCTCAAGAGTTTGCTCTCTTGATTTGAGAATGAGGGTAAGGCAAGCCTTTGTGGCAAGCCCAGGCCTTTTGTGGCTTCCTCAACAACGTGGACTTAGGCAAATCTTTGTGGTGAGCTGAACCACGAGATAAATCTTATGTCTCGTGTGCTTCATCTTATTTACTTGCTGGTTTAGCTCATTGCTAGCTGTTATTAGGGTTTGGTTGCTCGATCCATGCTTGTGTGAAGTTTCTGTGGTATTCAGTCTTCGAACTGGATCTTGTCTTTCTATTGCAGGATTAAGCAGCTAGTGGGGTTAGGTTCATCTCTGTAAAATCTCAGCTGTGTTAGATTTATTTTCATAGAGCGGCAGTGCCGCCCTGTAAGGCCAGCAGTGTCACCCTCTGTTCTAACAGAGTTTTGAGTTGAATTTTCACAGGCCTATTCACCCCTCGTCTAGGCCTCCTTTATCTTCCTGTAGATCCTACAAGTGGTATCAGAGCGAGGTTGCTTCGTATACGCTTCACCGCGTGAAGTATGGAAGAAGAAGGAGGTTCGAGGACTGTTCATGATGCGAACACAAGTGGTGTGCACATCAAGGATGTCGGCAGCAGCAGTGAGCTGTCCATGTCGATAGCAAGCGATGCCACCATCAAAGAACCTAAGACCACCGATGCTGAAAGAAGAAAGGCAAGAAAAGAAAGAAAAGCCGCCAAGATCGCAACAAGAGAAAAGAAGAAGGAAGAGTAGCGGCTCAAAGACAAGAAGAAAAGAAAAGAAGCTAGAAGAATCACAAGAGAGGCAAGAGCCAAGAGAAGGGCAGTAAGAGCTCAAGAGGAAGAGAAGAATGAGTATGATGCATCATCTAGTGAGCTCTCTAGTAGCTTGGATGATGGAGATGATGATGTGTCATACCATGCTTCGAAAGATAGCAAGAAGGAGAAGAGCAAGGACAAGAAGAAGGATAGCGATGACAAGGGCAGCAACAACAATAAGAACAAATTGCCGCTGTATCCTTTAATTATTCTTATTTGTCTAACCATAACAAAAGGTCCTTTATCAATGTACCCGCGGGCAAGTTGCCTCATTTTGATGGGACAAACTTTGCTAAGTGGAAGCACTTGATGAGTGCCTATCTTGTAGGTCTTCATCCCGGTCTTTGGGAGATTGTGGTGAATGGATTGCAGCCACCGGAAGATCCCAAAGCACCAACAAATGAAGAGTTAGTTGTTGTTCATCTCAATGGCTAAGCCACAAGTATTCTTCTTAGTGCCTTGGATGGAAATGAGTACAACAGAGTGATGAATGTCAATGTTGCAAAACAGATTTAGGACACTTTGCATCTAGCACATGAAGGTGTTGATAAAGTGAGGAAAGCAAAGATTGATTTGTTGATGGCTAAGCTCAATAGGTTCATGATTGTTGATGGAGAGGGGCCACAAGAGATATTTGATAGATTGATGACCTTGGTGGGTAAGATTAGAGGCTATGGATGTGATGAGCTTGATGATCACAAAGTGGTGAAGGTTATATTGGAAGCATACTCACCAAGAAATGAGACCATAGTTACCTTGATTAGAGATAAGAAGAAGTTTGAGCACTTCATACCTAATGATGTGCTTAGAAGATTGTTGACATTTGACATGCAAAGAGAAGAAGCCAATGAGAGGAAAAGACTTGGTGAGTTGCAAGCCAAGATAGAAGGCATGAAAATCAAGGAAGTAGCTCTCAAGGCTAATAAATCAAGCAATCAAGGCACCTCCAACAAGGCAAAGGGCAGCAAGCAAGCATCAACAAGTCAACCCAAGGAAATCAAGCCAACTCCACAAAATGATGATCCAAGTTCATCCTCAAGTGAAGATGAAGATGATGGGGCTGATTACATGAAGATTGATGACATGGCTTTGTTCATGAAGGGCTATCACAAGGGGCTAAAAAGAATGGGTATAAAATAGTGCAAAGAAGGTTCCCAAACAAGAAGAAGAGAACTTGCTACAATTGTGGCAGCACGGAGCACTTCATTGCTAAATGTCCCTATGACAAGAAAGAAAACAAATACAAGAGGGACAACAATAAAGGCAAGCATGAACACAAAAAGAGATACAAGCAAATGAGAGAGGCACATATTGGGCATGAGTGGGACTCAACTAAGGAGTCAAGTGATGAGAATGTGAAGGTTGCAACCGTGGCGATTCAAAAGTCATTCTCTACACCAAGGCTCTTCAACAACATGTCCGATGATGATGACCATCGCTCCACTCATGTTTGTCTTATGGCAAAGGGTGAGAAGGTAAAACAAAGAACCAAATCTCCTCCACCTTCTAGTGACATCTCTAGTAGTGAACTTAGTGATTCTAGTGATGATGATACTAGTGATGTTGAGAAATATGCTAAATTGACTAAAAAGTTGGATCCTAAGACCAAGCTCTTCATCATAAATCTAATGAAGGAATTAGAAAGTGTCAAAGCCGAGCTAGCCGATAGAGATTAATATCTTGAGGAAACCAAAAAGATGTATATTGGCTGCAAAGAAGCTTTTAAGTTAGAGAGAAGTGAGGTGAACTCTTTGAACAAGGCATTGGCCAAAGAACAAAGAGAACATGCTCTCACAAAGAAGGCAAATATTGCACTTAATGACAAGTATTGTATCTTAGTTGAAAAGCACAACAAACTTGAGAAGCAATATAATCTTCTATGCGAGAGCACCCCACTTCCCTCTAACACAAATGATACTTCTATTCCCTCCACTAGCCAAGGATGTGAAAAAATGCTATAATCTTGACTTAAATGTTTATTCCACTAACCTTGCAAACTTGGAGGTTATGAAAAAGGAGATTGCTAGGCTCAATGCTATGTTAAGAAAAAGGTGCATGGAAGACAAGAAACCTGTTGGTGGTAAAGTTGAAAAACCAAAGAGGCCGCAATACAAAGGTGGAAGAAATCCACGCATCAAAGATGGGCTTGGGCACACTCATGGAGGTAAAACCAATGAGAGAAAGGTAATTAATGGATATGAGTGTGTTCAGTTCATGAGCAAAGAGCAGGAAGGTATAGATAGGTCTGCACAAATGGTGGCACAAGGCCAGCCCAGAGCAGCACCGTAGCCTATGGGCAGTAGTGCCGCTATGAAGGGCGGTAGTGCCACCCCCCATAGAAAAGGGAAGACCACCTCCTTCTCCTCTGCTCATGTCAAGCCCAAGAAGAAGGTGTCTCATCCTGAGCAGGTTGTCCAAAAACCAAAGAAATCTATCTGGGTCACTCCAAATAGATATACTTATCAACCAAAGGCAAAAGCACCTCAACAATATTTGAATTCTAACTTTGTTTTACACCACAACAGCAAGGGGAAATTTTTTGCCAAGTTTGTTGGCAATGGTCGAAATGTTTATCTTAATACTTTCATTTGGGTTCCTAAAGTTCTAATGACTAACGTGCAAGGCCCCAAGAATATTTGGGGACCTAAAACAAGGAACTAAACTTGTGTTGCAGGCATACTCCTCCGGTGGGTCAAGTTGGGTGCTTGACAGCGGCTGTACAAATCATATGACCGGAGAAAGGAGTATATTCTTGTGGGGGATATACCCTACCACAAGATGGTACATGGGCCGCACCATCCGAGGTGGCCTGGCCCGTAAGATCGAGGCGTGCACAACAAGATTATAAGTTGTACTAGATATTGTAATAGTACCAAATAGGATACTTTAATTGTAACCCTCCTCCTCCAGACTATATAAGGAGAGGCAGGGGTCCCCCTCAGAGAGGACAATCCATCTAAATCTCAATCAATATAGAATAATGAGACACATGACGTAGGTATTATGCCAACACGGCGACCGAACCTGTATAAATCTTATGTCTCATGCCTCTATAACCATCTGGTTCCTGATTACACGCACCATCTACCAACAATCTACCATCATGGGCATACCCCTAGATGGACTACCGACCATATTTCGTCGACAGTGGCGCGCCAGGTAGGGGGCCCCTCTAGGGGTTATCCCCTTTAGGGGTTGTGCGTGCTGATCTTCCGATGAATCAGATGGCGATTTTCTTCATCAACATCATCCGCAGCTGCAGTCAACCATGACGACATCCTTCAATGATGCATGTCAACGTCGGTAGGATGACAACCTGCTCCGCTAGGTGCAGCTACCGAGCGACTCCGGCCTCAAGATGATTAGCTTTGTGGGCTAGTTTCTCAACCTTCAGTGGCGAACCCCAAGCGCGGCACCCGAGTCTTCTGTCCGAACACAGGCAGGGTGTCGATTCCCTATCATCGCCACACGTCCGGTACATGGCCGACCTCGCCTCTTCACGCGGTAGGATCCGTTCCCAATCGGCCTTGAGGAGGAGATCAATTACGGCAAGATCAGCTGGCGTCAACTACGACAAGGATTTGGAGCTATCCATCTCGTACGGATTTAAAAGGCACATGCAACAGCCGATCAGGGACACCTACCCAAAGCTAAGTCAATACTCTGTATTTAATTTCTAAATCTAATATACTACGATATGGCCATATCTGGGTATCTACATTTGTGCATGATAATTTTGGCAGGAATCCAACTGCGCTCATCGTTGTTCTGCGTTATCATGCATTGATGGCACTCATGTGGTTGGCAAGCCTTAGCTCATTCGTGCGAGCATCAAACTCGATGCCGAAGTGTAATTTGAACAAGCATGAGGATGACCACGCATGCAATAAAGATTTGCATGTATTCATGCATGACGGGGAGCAAAGCATACATTGCAAGCTAACGAACAGGCAACGTCGAAGGGGCATAGTGCCTCGACGACAAGTACGCAGAACGTCTACAGCTCATCTATGTCTTTGACCACATCCTGGCTCCATCGACCACACCACGGACCACGTCAACCACGTCCCGAGCAGCTCCACTGAGCTCCGACCACAGACCACATCGACCACGTCCCGAGTAGCTCCGCCGAGCTCCAACCACATACCACGTTGACCACGTCCTGAGCGGCTCCACCGAGCTCCGACCACATCGATCACCAGACCACGTCGCGATGATGATCGCCATGAAGAACAACGCTATGACAACCGCGACCACCATCACAATAGGCCAAAAAGCTCGAGGACCGGATAACTTTATCGCCATCGACCATATTTCTATCCAAAGATAGTACACTTCTAATATTTATATTTAATATAATTTTCATTACGACGTTTCTCCACAACGTCCTTGTCATGATTATTCTTCAAATAATGTTTGTCCATGTATACCATCTTAAATATAACATACAACTATACTTAATGCAAATCCTCGACCAGTCATGTTGACGCTCGATGCCTCCAGAGATGGCCCTATCTCTGGCTCCTCCCTACATGTGCATGAGCGTTTGCCCTCTGTGTTATGGGTGGTCGGTAGCGGCTCCTTAGCGACGCTTTGTTCTTCCTACACGTGCACGGGCTCCACGCCCCGCGTTATGGTTAACGGGCTAGCTAGGACTAGAGACTCAGCTACATACTAACTGGTTGGGCAGTTTATATTAAGTATAAACACAAACTTCATATTAACACTGATGTTTACAAAGCACCAACTGCTTTATCACATCATGCTCATTTGCAAATGACTGCTGAGCGTCATACGCTATTTCTTCACCACTGGTTTTTTCTCCATAATTTATTACTTTGTACATCATGTACTACCATTCTACATATTTATATTGTAGGAATTTCGAGCTACGCTCGGGGACTTCACCGCTCGCTCCTTGACCTATGCTCGGGGACTACCTCGTCCACTCTCCGACCACAGCTCGGGGACTTCGCTGCTCGCCCCTCAACCTGTGCTCAGGGACTGCCTTGACGACTCTCCAACCATAGCTCGGGGACTTTGCCGCTCGCCCCTCAACCTGTGCTCGAGGACTGCCTCGATGACTCTCCAACCACAGCTCGGGGACTTCGCCGCTCGCCCCTCGACCTGTGCTCGGGGACTGCCTCGACCACTCTTCGACCATAGCTCGGGGACTTTGCGTCTCAACTACATGCAACTGGCGACTCACGTACAATTGGGATATTCTTTCTTGTTTAGACCTTGCTACAAGGCTCATACCTCGCCTTTCAGCAAGCTTAGGGACTATATCGGTACGATGCACCTGCCGGTGCATCTCGTATCGCCTGTACGACGATTGGATTCTCAACTTAACTAGGAATTCTTTTTAGACCCTAGCACCACATGCCTACATCACCTACTACCAGGCTCGGGGACTAAGTGGGCATACTTCACCTTGCGGTGAATGTGTTTGTTTTCAACCCCTACGCCTCTGATGATCAAAGACGCTATGCTTCAAGACACCCTTACGTTTCTTCACAGAAACCCAAGTGGGCACACTTCCTAGGACGGAAATCTTTTTTCTTTCTTCTTAAGAGCACCATATATTCTTCGGACAACCTACTTCTTCGGCAACAACGATGGTCGGAGATGTCAAGAACTCAAGTCTCACTGTTCGGAGAAGGTTAAAATGGTGTGTCACATCAGAATACATGGCGCTCGGGGACTAGCTGTGGAGGATATACCCCTGGGTACCACAAGATGGTACATGGGCTGCACCATCTGAGGTGACCCGACCCGTAAGATCGAGGCGTTCATAGCAAGATTACAAGTTGTACTAGATATTGTAATAGTACCAAATAGGATACTTTACTTGTAACCCTCCTCCCCCAGACTATATAAGGAGAGGCAGAGGTCCCCCTCAGAGAGGACAATCCATCTAAATCTCAATCAATACAGAATAATGAGACACAGGACGTAGGTATTATGACAACACAGCGGCCAAACCTGTATAAAACTTATGTCTCGTGCCTCTGTAACCATCTAGTTCCTGATTACACGCACCATCTACCGACAATCTACCATCATGGGCATACCCCTAGATGGACCGCCGACCATATTTTGTCGACAATTCTCATCATACTCCCTAACTACAAATTCAGATGAGAATATTATATTTGGTGACAATTCAAAAGGGGGTGTGATTGGACTTGGTAAAGTAGCTATTACACTTGATCATTCAATTACAAATGTCTTACATGTTGATTCCTTGAAGTATAATCTGTTGTCCGTCTCTCAATTATGTGAGATGGGCTACAATTATCTCTTCACGGATAAGGGTGTGGAAGTCTCTAAGAGAAAGGATTCCTCTATTGTCTTTATGGGTCACCTCAAGAACAAGCTTTACCTAGTTGATTTCAGCAAAAGTAAAGCTAAGCTTGAGACCTATTTAGTGGCAAAATCTAGCATAGGTTGGCTATGGCATCACCGACTAGCTCATGTTGGGATGAGGAACTTGGCCAAACTCCTAAAAGGCAACCATATCCTTGGACTAACCAATATTCAATTTGAGAAAGACAGGATTTGTAGTGCTTGCCAAGCCAAAAAGCAAGTAGGTGTACCTCACCCACCAAAGAGCATCATGACCACCACACAACCACTGGAGTTGATTCACATGGATCTCTTTAGACCAGTCGCCTACCTAAGCATCGGGGGTAACAAATATGGTCTAGTTATTGTTGATAATTATTCCCGTTTTACTTGGGTGTTCTTTGTTAATGATAAGTCCCAGGTGCAAGAGAAAGTCAAGATATTTGTGAGAAGGGCACAAAGGGAGTTCGATCTTCCTATCAAGAAGATAAGAAGTGACAATGGGACCGAATTCAAGAACACTCTAGTTGAAGAGTTTCTTGATGATGAGGGCATCAAGCATGAGTTTTCAACTCCTTACACCCCTCAACAAAATGGTGTAGTAGAGAGGAAGAATCATACACTTCTTGATATGGCAAGGACAATGCTAGATGAGTACAAGACGTCGGACCTCTTTTGGAGTGACGCCGTCAACACCGCTTGCCATGCCATCAACCGCCTCTACTTACACAAGAAACTCAAGAAGACTTCATATGAGCTTCTAACCGGTAACAAACCAAATGTGTCATACTTTAGAGTGTTTGGGTGCAAGTGCTTTATACTTAACAAAAGACCCAAAACCTCTAAATTCGCATCTAAAGTTGATGAAGGCATTCTTCTTGGTTATGGATCAAATGAGCATGCCTATCGTGTCTTCAACAAAACCATGGGTAGAGTTGAAGTCATGGTAGATGTGACATTTGATGAATCTAATGGCTCTCAAGTAGAGCAAGTTGATTCAAGTATTGTAGGAAAGAAGGATCCACCATGTGAAGCAATCAAGCAAATGGCTATAGGCGACATTAGGCCACAAGAAGATCGAGCCACTGATGATGAGGATCCATAGGATGTTGCTGCACAAATTTCTGTTGACGTACTCCATCAATAAGGGCAGCACTCACCTACTGAAAATCAGCAAGGCGGTAGTGCCGCTCCTGAGGGCGGCAGTGCCGCCCCATCCACCTCAGTAGTAGCTCCTTCAACTCCTACTCCACCACTTTAAGGGCTCAACCTAGAGCCTATCTTTGAACAAGAAGAGGCTGAGGGTCCAGAAGAAGAATAAGGAGGTGTTGAGCATCCAAGGCTACGTCACACTATACAACGGGATCACCCCTTGACAACATCCTTGGGAGCATTCAAAAAGGGATAACAACTCGTTCACATTTAGCAAATTTTTATCAATATTACTCGTTTGTTTCCTCTTTGGAACCTCTCAAGGTAGAATAGGCACTTGGAGATCCAGATTGGGTCATGGCCATGCAAGAAGAACTCAACAACTTCGAGAGAAATCAAGTGTGGAACTTGGTGGAAAGGCCCAATACCAATGTCATTGGTACCAAGTGGGTTTTCCGCAACAAGCAAGATGAAAATGGCGTGGTGACAAGGAACAAGGCAAGATTGGTGGTCCAAGGTTTCACTCAAGTAGAGGGCTTGGACTTTGAAGAAACATATGCACAGGTGGCAAGACTTGAAGCGATTCGAATGCTTCTAGCCTTTGCTACCCATCATGACTTCAAGCTGTACCAAATGGATGTCAAGAGTGAATTCCTCAATGGCCCAATACAAGAGTTGGTATATGTGGAGCAGCCACCAGGATTTGAAGATCCCAAGTTCCCCAATCATGTCTATAAACTCCAAAAGGCGCTCTATGGGCTTAAGCAAGCACCAAGAGCATGGTATAAATGCCTTAAAGAATTCTTGCTCAAACAAGGTTTTGAAATAGGCAAAGTTGACCCTACACTCTTTACTCACAAAGTTGGAAATAATATATTTATGTGCCAAATATATGTCGATGACATAATATTTGGTAGTACTAACCATATGTATTGTGATGAGTTTAGTAGGATCATGACTAAGAGATTTGAGATGTTCATGATGGGTGAGCTGAAGTTCTTCCTTGGATTTCAAATCAAGCAAATGAAGGAAGGGACATTCATTAGCCAAACCAAGTACACCCATGGTATGCTTAAAAAGTTCGACATGGTGAATGCCAAGCCTATCAAAACTCCCATGCCAACCAATGGACATCATGATCTAAATAAAGAAGGGAAAGCCGTGGACATCAAGGTATATCGATCCATGATCGGCTCTCTACTTTACTTATGTGCATCTAGGCCGAACATAATTCTTAGTGTGTGCATGTGTGCTAGATTTCAAGCTAACCTGAAAGAGTGTCACTTAGTGTCTGTTAAAAGAATCTTGAGATATTTAGTACACGCACCTAACCTTGGCTTGTGGTATCCTAAGGGCTCTAAGTTTAATCTACTTGGCTATTTGGATTCTGATTATGCTGGTTGCAAGGTAGATAGAAAAAGCACTTCGGGGACATGTCAATTTCTTGGACGGTCCCTAGTGTCTTGGAGTTCAAAGAAGCAAAATTGTGTAGCCCTTTCCACCGCCGAGGCCGAGTATGTTGCAGTCGGTGCATGTTGTGCTCAACTACTTTAGATGAGGCAAACCCTTCATGATTTCGGATGTTAATTCACCAAAATCCAACTCTTGTGTGACAATGAAAGTGCCATAAAGCTTGCAAACAATCCCGTAAGCCACTCAAGAACCAAACATATAGACATCCGACATCATTTCTTGAGAGACCATGAAATCAAAGGAGATATCAAAATTCATCATGTGAGCACCGAAAAACAACTAGCCGATATCTTCACTAAGCCTCTCGATGAGTCAAGGTTTTGTGCTTTGCGTAGTGAGCTAAATATACTTGATTCTCGTAACGTGGTTTGAAATATGGCACACCTCTATTTGACAACCTAGCGACATAGGAAAATGATTTAAAAGGATACTATATTGTGTTTCAAAATCATTTCAAAAGGTCAACTAAGTGTCATGACCATTGTCTGTGTTGTTGATTGCTTACTGGTCATGATATTTAGATAATATATATCCATATCTGAGGTAAAGAAGGTCATAGAGTTTTAGCGTAATCCCTGCAAATTTGGTAGGGCGGCAGTGCTGCTCTTAATGGCCGGCAGTGTCGCTCTCTGAAAACTGGGTCATTTTCTGCCAATTTTGGCTGGGTTGCGGGGCCCGTTTTCTTCTATCTATTTCTTTCTCTGGCCCCCGACTCAACTCTTCCCTTCTCTCCTAGTCGATGCCGACGCCCGTGCTCCTCTCTTCTTCTCTCTCAAGCACGTGCCACCACCGTTCCTTATGGCCTACCACCCCGGCAGTGCCGCCCCTGCAGCCGGCTGAGTCTCCTCATCGCTAGTCCTTGCAGGAAGCTCCTGGCCAAGCCCTTTCTCATCTTCTCCCTCCACTCCAATGTTTTGGAAGTAATGTGAAACCCTAACCCCATTTGATCTATGCAATATGAAGCTTTTAGTCATGGATTCCTGTTTCTAGGGGGAGTATGAAGGGTTTAGAAAGGTTTTTGATGGTTGAATTGGATTGATTTTGAATTTTACCGGTTGAATTATTTTGGGAAGAGCGGCAATGCCGCCCATGGGACCTCTAGCAGATTCTAACTGCTATACTCAAACTCATAAAATCAATGAAGTTCAGAATGGATTTGATTCATTTATCAAAATTGTTTCTAAAGTTTTTCATATTCAATCTTTCAAATCCATGGCTAGGGTTTCATATATTTTTTGTTTAGACTGTGATTATGAAATTGTGATGATGGATAGACACTGTTGGAAGTAGGATTTAGCTAGAATGAGAAAGGTGAAAATGAACTAGTGAAGCAACTGAGGGCGGCAGTGTCGGCCTCAGGGGGCGGCAGTGCCGTCCTACCATGCTGATTCCAAATCCAGCAAAGCTTTCTGTGTCATTTTCAAAATTCTTTTTCTTGTTAAAACCTGCTTGAAGCTGTCTCTAACTCATCATCTTTTATAGTTTCTTATCAAGTCTCATTTAATTGCATAGATGGACCGAGCAAAAAGAAAGGTGATGATAACTAAGTAAAAGGTCAAGAGAGGTAGGGGACAGGCAACCTATATTCCCAGTGACAGAAATCTTGATGAAGATCTTGCTGAAGAAGAAAGAATTTAGAAGATGGGAATGACCATTCGTGTGTGGCCTGATTCTCCTCTACACATTTTAGAGTTTGATAGCAGCTACATGAGAGATAACACTGATGTGTTCAACCTCAATCCTCCCCAAAATAGTGACAATCATAAGGTCATTGATTATTCTATGAGTTGGAAGAAGACTAGTGAAGCTAGAGAGATTGATCCTTACTCCTCTGATAGATCCAATGGCATTGATTATAGATTTTGGAATGCTTTCCAATCTGATTTTTATGCCACAGCCATCCTATCCAAGTCAAAGGGCAAGATCAATAAGATGCAGTATATTGATTTTGGTGACTTGGAGAGCATAGATGATCATCAATTTACTACAGCCATCAAGACCTGTGACCGCTTTGAGATGACAGACATCATGAGTTTCAGGTATGATTGGAACAGGGAGATTCTTGCATAGTTCCATGCCACTTACTATTGGAATAGGGAAGTGGATGAGCTTCATTAGATGACTGATGGGCGACATTATCGCATTGATTTTATCACCTTCTGTCATATTCTTGGTTTTGGACACATCCATTGGGGATATGAGAGGATTCATAATGAGCATCGTCTTGAGCCAATGGAAGTAAGCTTTATGTGGGAGGATCAAAATCTTGCAGTTCTTGATTGGTCAAGGACCAAGCTCAAGAGCTTCTATTACATCATGAACAATCTTTTTAGAATCACTCTTAACCCTAAAGACAATGCAACAGATTTGAATGGCTATATCACTAATGTGTTGTCTAGGTTTCCCAGCTGTAAAAAGTTTAATGTTCTAAGATTTATTTGGGTTGAGCTAGCATATGCCATGGATGATGGGAGAAGATCTTTGCTCTATGCTCCTTACCTCATGTTTATGATTGAGAGGGTGACTGGCATGTGGTTCCCTAAGAATTGTGAGCACACTGTCTACCCCATGGTGGCTTAAGGGGACTTGGCTTAGCTACTCAGCACACTAGTTTTGGAGGACTTGGAGATAGTGGGGCAGCAGGCTTTCACTCTTCTGGAGCTGCACATAGAGATATTCCTGAGCCGTCTAGGGCTAGGGAACAAAAGAAGAAGTCAAAGTGGGGGAAGATGAGTGCATGGATGAAGGCAATCTTTGCTCATTGTGCATATGCTTCACAGACTGTTTATGAGGATAGAATGGAAAACAGAGAAGCAGTGAGGCATGCTAGGGAGATGGCAGGGCTACCACCCCTTCCACCAGTGTAGTCGCCACCTTAGTTTCCTAACTTGCCTCGCCTGTCTTCCTCTGACGAAGAGCAGGATTAGCCACATGAGCACCATGATGAACAGCCAGATGATCAGCAGTATGGGCACTCATATAAGCCATTCAGTCAGTACTACGGGTATCCACAGGGGCAGCATTTTGAGGAGCCCCCAATGCAGCAGGACCTTGGTGCAGAGATTCACCCTACAGAGGCCGATCCATAGGTTTAGGTAGCTTTGTTTCGCACATATTCCAGGAGACCGCGTCCTTTGACGGATCAGCCAGGTCCTTCTACTTCTGCTGGGGTATCTTCTCCGCGACATTCAGCACGCTTCATTTCACACACCCATGTCGCCGGATGTGCCCGCGTCGACTCCGACAGTGATGAGTGACTTTTCTTATTTTTCTTCTTCTTTTTGGTATTTGATGCCAAAGGGGGAGAAAATTAGAGGGGTCAACAGATTTTCGACGCTTTCGATGCCATGTGTTCTCTATAGCTGTGCCTTATGTTCAGATCTGATGAGAGTAGTTGTTAGATTGTGAGTTTGAAAGTCGCTCAAAACTCTATTTTATGAAATATGCTACTTTATGACTTAATTTGCTTTGGATATAGACATGTATTCATGGTTACTATTTTACCTTATCATATTCTGAGTTTAGATTGTTTTATATTCATATGATCTGCTGTAGAAATCTGATTGCTACCTGATTGATATAGTCTAGACGGTAGTGCCGCCCTCTGGGGTCGGTAGTGCCGCCCTATGCTATATTAGCCAGGGTCTTATGTGCTTAAACTGATATAACCTGTCATATGCTTCATGTTTATTCCTGTGACACCTTGTTCAACACTCCACAGTAGGCTTGGATGTAGGGGGAGGTTCCCATCACACCTAAAATGTGAATCATGGCCTTTTATGCCAAATTGAGAATTCAAATCTCTATTCGCATATTTAGGGGGAGGCTCCTACACCCATGGTTCGAAAATCTCAGTTTAGATTTTATATCATTTGTAAGCTCTAATTGGGTTGTCATCAATTACTAAAAAAGGAGAGATTGTAAGTGCAATCAAGCCCTATTGTGGGTTTTGGCATTGATGACCACCAAATTAGAGGACTAATGAGATTTATCGAGATGACAAGCAAGGAATCGAAAAATGAGGATGATGTACAGGTTATAGGTGTCCTAATTACAAAAGGTGGCCAGACCTAGCTCAAAGGAAGTTTAAATTCTTTTATGTTTTGAAATTGAGTTTAGGGAAAGTCGTACTATTAAGAGAGATTTTAGGATAGTTGGTCAACTGTTGAACCAGATGCTCAAATTCATAGATCTACATCCTTTCACCTAGTCAAAACAGCCAGTCAAGTTTTATATCATCTTACCTGTTTTGGTTAGGACGGCAGTGCCGCCCTGTTAAGAGCGGTAGTGCCACCCTTAACTGACCGTTGGATCCAAGGGGTATTTATACCCTTCAGGCCTAGCCCACAACGGTCGTCTTCTTCATTGAGTCATTCTGCTCGAAACAAGACAAAACCAAAGCTCACTTCTCTCCTCCATTGTTGCTACACCATCCCTCAAAGCAAATCCTTGATTCCAACCATCAAAACTTGAGAGAAAAGGCAGCAAAACTTGATTGGAGAGCAGATCCAGTGATTTCCAAAGTCTAAGAGTATTTGGTTCACGTTTGGCCGGCAGTTCTAGGGTTTGTTACTCTTGGAGCTTGCTCCTAGCCGGCTAGACGTCGCCCTTGCGCTTGCTAACTCGTGTGGCAGCCTTGGAAGGTTTGTAACCTCATTCAAAAGCTAAGAAATCACCTCTCACCTCAAGAGTTTGCTCTCTTTATTTGAGAACGAGGGTAAGGCAAGCCCAAGCCTTTTGTGGCTTCCTCAACAACGTGGACTTAGGCAAACCTTTGTGGTGAGCTGAACCATGGGATAAATCTTGTGTCTCGTGTGCTTCATCTTGTTTACTTGCTGGTTTAGCTCATTGCTAGCTGTTATTAGGGTTTGGTTGCTTGATCCACGCTTGTGTGAAGTTTATGTGGTATTCAGTTTTCGAACTAGATCTTGTCTTTCTATTGCAGGATTAAGCAGCTAGTGGGGTCAGGTTCATCTCTGTAAAATCTCAGTTATGTTAGATTTATTTTTATAGAGCGACAGTGCCGCCCTGTAAGGCCGACAGTGCCGCCCTCTGTTCTAATAGAGTTTTGAGTTGAATTTTTACAGGCCTATTCACCCTTCCTCTAGGCCTCCTTTATCTTCCTGTAGATCCTACAGGAGGAGGAGGAGGGTGGGGGAGGGGAGGGCGCCGGCGTCGGTGGTGCAGGTTGTGCCACAGACCCTCGGACGATGGCGGCGGCGGCGGAGCCACACCTACCCCAACTCCGGCATCCGTGTGTGGCTGTGGTGTAGGCGGCCGCGGGGCCCTAGATCCGGCACTCACGCGCTGCAGCAGGGAGCCTGCGGCAGTAGAGCCCGCTCTCGGTGCCAGGGGCACACCGGCGGAGGAACCCGACGGCGGCGGCGCTGGAGGCCGTGCCGCGCACGCCGGTGGAGGAAGGGAGGAGGACGCTCTGCTGCGTCCGTTGTTGGAGAAGGGAGGATGTGGGTGACATAACCTTTTTACTGTGCGCTATGCAAACCGAAGAATGCGTCTTGTGTTTGGGTTGGGTCTGTTAGAGTCAGTCTAACACGGGACACAGAGCGAGCAAGACGAACCAAACAGTATTAAGGTATGTTTTAATACATATGGTTAGTTGTCTAAAATAGTTGTGGTTAGCTAACAACTAGTTGAAGGCTTATCTAAAAAATTAGACTATTTTTTAGCTAGCCAGTGATTATCCCTTATCCAAATAGGCTCTAACCCTCATGTCTAAATACGTTGGAGCTAATGTTGACTAATGTTTAGGAGTAGCTGCTCCCTCTATGTCCCTAAAGAAAGTTGTTTTGGGCATCGACACGGTCTTAAAAACAATTTTGATCGTTATTTTTTTTTTGCTATAAAACATGGTCAATATATAATTTTATAAAACTACATTTTGAAATGAATCTATTTACATCACTTTTATATTTTCAAACTTAATCCAAAAGAATTCATTTATAGTCAAAGTTTAAAATGTTTGACTTAACAACCTCAAAACGACCTTCTCTAGGCATACGGAGGGAGTAGCTAGCACTTAGCCCTTATCCAAACATGCCTTTATTCTCGGGTTTTTTCTTCGAAAAATTATAGTAGTTCGGAAAAATGGAAAAAAACACGAATCTTAACGCAACACAGACTAGACAAAAATTCAGCGAAATTTCGGGTGAATTTCGTGAAATTTGGTAATTTAAATGATGGTCGAAAGAAAAATATGAAATTTTGTAATACACTGATACATGTGCTATATAACTCTAGACTCATCTTTTTCTATTGTTTATATTGCTTATTCTTCTATTTAATAGATGTGTAGTAATAAATCGTACTAACATTTGTTTAGATCTATTTTTTTTTAGAAAAAGCATACTTCATATGCTATTTTTTATTAAAAATTCGTCGAAACTGTGGCTGAATTTCGTGACATTCGGTAATTTTGGCGGTGATCGAAATTTTTGCAATATACCGAAATTAAAAATCTTGGACCAGACAGCACTTGCTCCGGCAGACCTCCTTCGTTCTCCCACTCCAATCTTATCGATCCGTCTCCGCCGCATTCCTCAAAGCAAACCCTAGCCAATGGACGCCGCCGCCGCCGCCGCCGCCGCCGTTCACAAGCGCAAGCGACCCGATGAGTCCGACCCCGGCCCCGGGGAGCTGGACCTCTCCGCCGCCGACGCCGTCGAGGTGCTCGACCTCCGCGCCGCCAAACGTCTCCTGCTGGCCTTCGAACGCCGCCTCCGAGACAACCTCGAGGCGCGCATGAAGTACCCCGACGACCCCGCCCGCTTCGCCGACTCGGAGATCGCGCTCCACGCCGAGACCGACCGCCTCCGCCTCCTCGCCGGCGCGCCCGAGCTCTTCCCCGACCTCGTCCCCATCGGCCTCGCCTCCTCCCTTGCCTCCCTCCTCACCCACGACAATGTCGACCTCGCAGCCGCCGCCGCATCCCTCCTCGCCGACCTCACCGACTCCGAGGACCCCTCCGACCTCGCCGCCGTCCAGGCCCTCGCCGACGCGCTCGTCGACGCCAACGCGCTCGACCTCCTCGTCCACAACCTCTCCCGCTTCTCCGAGACCGACTCCGACGAGGCTGAGGCCGTCCACAACACCCTCGCCATCCTCGAGAACCTCCTCGACCTCCGCCCCAACCTCGCCGACAAAGTCTGCGACGGAACCAAGCTCCTACGATGGCTCCTCTCGCGCCTCAAGGCACGCGAGTTCGACGCCAACAAGCAGTACGCCTCCGAGATCCTCGCCATCCTCCTGCAGAACAGCCCCGCCAATCAGAAGCGCCTCGGTCAGACCAACGGAGTCGACGCCCTGCTTCAGGCGGTTGCTATGTACAAATCCAGGGACCCAAAGACCTCCGACGAGGAGGAGATGCTCGAGAACCTCTTCGACTGTCTCTGCTGCGTGCTCATGCCCCTGGAGAACAAGGAGAGGTTTGTCAAGGCTGAAGGCGTTGAGCTCATGATCATCATTATGAAACAGAAGAAGCTGGCATACAGCTCCGCGATCCGCACGCTCGATTTTGCCATGACCAAGTTCCCACCTGCGTGCGAGCGTTTTGTTGATGTGCTTGGCCTTAAGACTGCTTTTGCGGCCTTCATGGGTAAGGTAAGTAAACCTTCCTCCTTACCCTTTCCCCAGTCTCTTCTGACATTTCAGATGATCCAGTATATTCGTTCCATTTACTCTCCTATGCTATGTGCTATGTAATAGGCCTAACTTCATCGGCCACTTATTAATCTATCTGCTTCCTGAAATGAGTCTGTTATTAACTGAAAATTCTGCCACAGATTCCTGTGAACAAGAAAAACAAGAAAGAGAGTTATCAGGAGGAGCTAGAAGAGCGTATCATTTCACTTATTGCTTCATTGTTTGGTAAGCAGGCAAGTCCACTCTAGTGTGTGTCACTTCATATTATTATTCTGTGTTGACCAGATGTGTTCTCCATGGTAATTTTTATTCTAAATCCTGTTGCTGCATATACGAGCCTGACTTTGAAGAATGAACATCAATGTATTTATTCTTTTTCTATCAGTTGAAAAATCCCTAGGTATTCTACAAATATGTTAGTCAAACAAACTAATTTCGTAGGGGAAACTGTGGATTACCCTGTATAGAAATATTTGGGCTCAATACCTTATGGTAATTAACTAGAAAGCCAGCAATGGCAAAGTGAATACCATTAAGGGCATATGCTCTTGTGCCTTCAAACTTCAGATGCACATTGAGATTCATGCAATATAGGAATTTTAGAAACATTTTTTTGTTTGCAGTGCACGAATCTCAATGCACATAACGGTGTAAACCACAAGAGCACATGCCCTTACAACAACAACAACAACAACAACAACAACAAAGCCTTTAAGTCCCAAACAAGTTGAGGTAGGCTAGAGTTGAAACCCAGCAGAAGCAATCAAGGTTCAGTCACGTGAATAACTGTTTTCCAAGCACTCCTATCTAAGACTAAGTCTTTGGGTATATTCCATCCTTTCAAATCTTCTTTTATTGCCCTTACCCAAGTCAACTTCGGTTTTCCTCTGCCTCTCTTCACGTTACTATCCTGGTTTAGGATTCCACTACGCACCGGTGCCTTTGGAGGTCTCCGTTGGACATGTCCAAACCATCTCAACCGGTGTTGGACAAGCTTTTCTTCAATTGGTGCTACCCCTAATCTATCACGTATATCATCGTTCCGAACTCGATCCCTTCTTGTATGACCGCAAATCCAACGCAACGTACGCATTTCCGCGACACTTATCTGTTGAACATGTCGTCTTTTCGTAGGCCAACATTCTGCACCATACAACATAGCAGGTCTAATTGTCGTCCTATAAAACTTGCCTTTTAGCTTCTGTGGTACCCTTTTGTCACATATGACACCAGATGCTTGGCGCCACTTCATCCACCCTGCTTTGATTCTATGGCTAACATCTTCATCAATATCCCCGTCTCTCTGTAGCATTGATCCTAAATATCGAAAGGTATCCTTTCTAGGCACTACTTGACCTTCCAAACTAATATATTCCTCCTCCCGAGTAGTAGTGCCGAAGTCACATCTCATATACTCAGTTTTAGTTCTACTGAGTCTAAAACCTTTGGACTCCAAAGTCTCCCGCCATAACTCCAGTTTCTGATTCACTCCTGTCCAGCTTTCATCAACTAGCACTACATCGTCCGCGAAAAGCATACACCAAGGGATGTCCCCTTGTATGTCCCTTGTGACGTCATCCATCACTAAGGTAAACAGATAAGGGCTCAAAGCTGACGCTTGATGTAGTCCTATCCTAATCGGGAAGTCATCCGTGTCTTCATCACTTGTTCGAACATTAGTCACAACATTGTTGTACATGTCCTTAATGAGCCCGACGTACTTCGTTGGGACTTTATGTTTGTCCAAAGCCCACCACATAACATTCCTTGGTATTTTATCGTAAGCCTTCTCCAAGTCAATAAAAACCATGTGTAGGTCCTTCTTCTTCTCCCTATACCGCTCCATAACTTGTCTTATTAAGAAAATAGCTTCCATGGTTGACCTTCCGGGCATGAAACCAAATTGGTTCATAGAGACCCGCGTTATTGCTCTCAAGCGATGCTCGATAACTCTCTCCCTTAAGGCAATAAAACTGCCTTCAGCTGCTCATCATGTAAGAGCTTTAAGTTAACTGTATATATTGATTTCACCAAGTAATACATGATACCTGTGTTACAGTATCTTCAGGAAGAATCCATTGCACATGTGGATCCAATAGTTTCTCAAATAATTGATAGAATGCCACAATTATGCTTGCATGACATGTGATAGCTTCTCACAAGTTCAGTTGCTCATCATGTAAGACCAACCCAACATCTCTTTGGTCCATACTGTATTTTAGTAGTACCTGGCTGCGATTAAGTGCTTTCTTTCTGTGATTCAGTTGTTTTATGTATTTTGTCATGTTTGGTTATTTTATACCTGTCTTTAGGTGGTATTACCAAAGGCTCACGAAGGATGAGGCTACTAGGAAAATTTGTTGAGAATGAATGTGAAAAGATAGACCGTCTGATGGAGTTCTACACAAGGTATATCTGCTGTGGAGAAAGAGGATTGCCTTACCTTTTCGGCTACTTCATTTCTTGATTGCATGGTCACTTGTGTTGTACAGGTATTCGGACAGAGTGAAAGAAGAGACTGAAAGACTTGATAGCCTTGATTTGGAAGATTTAGAGGTGCCTTTTTTATGCCTTGTTTCTTTGATCTCCATCTCCAATTCGAGCAAACAATGAATTTTTTTAACATGTTCCTATTTCTCCCAGATGGACGATGATGAGCGGTATAACCGAAAACTTGAAGCTGGGCTTTACACACTGCAGGTATTGGCATAATGAATTTGTAGTGTTGTATCCGATATAGTTTTCTCAGCCAGTGTTGGTTTGGGTTCTTGTTTACCTTATGATGTTTCTGAACTAAGTCTGTGTATGTTTCAGTTAATTGCGCTTATTCTGGGACACATCTGGCACTCTGGGTTAGTAATGTTTGTTTTGTTTTCTGTGTTACTTCGCTTTGTCGTGCATAGTTGGATTTCAATTCTAAAGTCATCGTCTTTCTTTTGGCATGTCACTGATTTTCAGGAATTCCCAGATGAGAGCAAGAGTGGAATTGCTTCTTAAACAAAACAAACTTACGAAGCAAGATGTGAAGGACATACTTGAGGTGTACCATTCATCTCCATATGTTTGCCGTTTTAGTTTGCTTCTGCTTTAGTTTGATTGGTGCTGCTGCTCTGTAATATTATCTACTATTATGTATGGTCCATAATTTGTATTGTTGTTGACCTTTTCTATGTGGCTTGGTGGTAACCCCGGTGAGAGGGGATGGCATTAAGAGCAATGACTATGATGGAGGTGTAACATCTATTGGTTTTGCATTGCAGGAGTATCATGACAACATTGGGGACTTGGATGGACCTGAAGAGAAGGAAAGAGCACAAGCGCGGACCAAGGAAATTATTGCGGCGTTGTGATGTGCAAGGTGGCCTGGGGTGTAGTTGGTTGTGGAGCAAGACAAGTCTGGTAGATATTTTGCAAGGGTTTTAGGAGAAGACTATGCTGAGCGATTTTATATTGCAGTCAGCAAGTGTGACTTACTACTCTGTTGTAGATGATGGATGGCAGAAACAAGAGGGCACTGCTTGCTTCTAATGTACTCCCTCCATTTCAAATTATAAGTCGTTCCAGCCTTTCTAGATACGTAGCTTTTGGAACGGAGGGAGTAGCGCAGTATTCAGTTCTGTTGTATTCTATTCTTGTGTAGACTAGCTAGTTATTTGCTCACGGGCTGTTCTGCATTTGTAGTCAGGAACAAAGGAAAACATTGTGAGAGGAAATGCAAGGTACACTGTTTGCTATGGATATATGCTATTCGTAGGATTTGGATATGGCAGTTCCGAGAAACTGTCATGTATCGTTGGTGGTGATGACTGTTTGACCTTTCCTTGTTCTAGAAAAAAGGCCTGTCCATGCTAAGGTTCCTTGTACACGGAGTTTTCGCTCATTTTGAACTAAATGATGAATAACAATGAATGATTATATTTAGGGATGAAAGTGGACTATCCCGCGAACCTATATATAGGCTTAATTCGCTTAATTTTGTGGCTTCCCGGAACCCACAAAATTAAGTCTGGATGCAGGTTAGCACATTTGCATCCCTAGTTATATCGCGTCAATGAACATAGAAATATGAATTACTGCCATTCCACAACATTTTTGTTTCGCTTTGAACTAATTTTTTTTTTCATTTCTTGGTTAGTTGGTTTTTTTATTATCTTCTGGTTTGTTTGCTTGGGGTGCCGATGAAGCCGAAAGAGCAGAAGCGCGGCTTGTTGACGTCTCCAGCCTAGCGCGCCACGCCATCATGTATTATCCTCAGCCTGCCGTCTCCGTGCCGGCGGCGGCGGCGGTTGCCCTCCGCCCCTCGCTCCTCGCCCTCCGCAGCCACTCCCACTCCCATTCCCCAAGGGCGTCATCCCTTCTCCACTGCCGCCGCTCCTCCACGCCGCCTCCATGGCTTAGGACTAGGAGGAGGACGCCCATCGCCGCCGTCTCCGACGACTTGGACGCTGATGAACCGGAATCGGATTCCGGCGACGACGGGCTCGCCTCACCATGGGAGGGCGCGTTCGTGTACCGCCGCGACGCCGCCGTCCACCACCTCGAGTACGCCACCACGCTGGAGCGCCTCGGCCTCGGGGACCTCTCCTCCCCCGACTCCCGCGCGCGCGCCGCCAACCTGGGGCTGGGGCTGGGGCTGGCTGGAGGGGGACAGGACAGCACTGCCGCTCAGTCTCAGACCCCCGTCCTCGTCTCCCTCGACGTCACCAGGCGCCGCGGCCGCCTGCGCCTGGACGGCATCGTGCGCACCGTCATCACCCTCGGCTGCTTCAGGTGCCGTGCCGTCAGTCTCAAACTCTTCCTTGTTCGCCACACAAGACTACTCTACCTACCTGTGCTTTGCAAATTGCAATCACTCTCTATGTATCTAGTTGATGAATGCCACCCACACTACTTCCCCATTTAGTAATTTCCTATCTACAAATTATAAAATATGCTCCAATCCTGTCCTGTGAGAATAAAACAATCCCCTTGTCATACCATGGCCTAACTTCACGTCACATTTTCCCAACACACAACAAACAACCTGCCCTGCCTTTCAGGGAAACAAAGTACTCACTCAATCCTCCGTCCCAGAAAGGGTACAATTCTTCTCTTTTTTGTAGTAATAAAAGTTTAGCTCCCCAACAGAGGCAGCAAATCATCATACTAGTGTTTAAGCTGCAAATGTCATGCATTTGTCAAAATATATGAGAAGCAGACAGAGTGAAATTCTTTATCATGGTCATCGCACCTGTTTGTTTTACACTTCTAAGTACACACAAGCCACACTGACACTGAATCATATGCACCCCCAGTGGTAACCACTAACTAACATAAGATATCATGCTTGGCTCTCTTCTTTCCTCAGGTGTGCTGAGCCAGCTCCTGAAGGCGTATTTGCGAATTTTTCCCTGTTGTTGACAGAAGACCCAGTAGAGGAACCAGACGTAGTTGACCTCGGCACGATTTTTGAAGAGGACATCGCTAAGGGTGCTTCACTAGCTGGCGCCATGGATGACGAAGACGATGACCAAGATATCGACTGGGATGACCGGCTGCACTTCCCAGCCGCTGACAAGGAAATCGATATATCCAAGCACATCCGGGACATCATTCACCTGGAGATCACGTTGGATGCAGTCTGCAGCCCCAATTGCAAGGGCCTATGCCTTACCTGCGGCGCAAACCTCAATACCAGCAGCTGCACATGCAGCAAAGACAAGCCGAAGGAGCCCAAGGACGTCAAGGGACGAGGGCCTCTCAAAGAGTTGTTGAAACCCATGCAAAAAAAATGATGCAGATACCACAAAGTTTGTAGAACTAGCGCCACCTCGCCAACTTCATCCCATGCTATAGAGTATATATACTCACTCCCAGTCAGTGTTGTTGGAGTTGAAATGGAGACATGAAGTTTTTCCTTTCCCACTGTTCAATGCCACTACATATGAGATACTTCTAGGATCTTTGAAGTATAGGAAGGCATCCATGCCTACCAGCAAAGATATCGAATAACTGTACATCTGGAGGCAAGGGTGTAGAATGAATGTATTGTAGATGTATTCTCTACCAGCAATATATTTTCATCTTACGCATCAATCAAAAAAGCAAATACAGATACAGTATGAAATCTGTTAGGTCTCATGTCAACTAAAAATACAACACAGGTTTGGTTGTTACAACAAGCGAGCTCTCGTTGAAGGAGCTCATTTGTTCAACAATGTCCATTCTTCTATCTCTGTTCTCCCAACTATATATTAGTCTGTGTCTTTTGCGCAGTGAACTAAAAAGTACCTCGCGCCAACAGAGATGAACACCTTGTGAGAACCACTGACACCTCTTCTTGTTGCTTGGGCCTCCTCGTACAACAACTTGCTTATCCGGCTCGTTCAGGAGATCATCACGCTCACTTTTCGCGCGAAGTCATCGTCCTCATCCTCTAGATCGTCGTCGTCTTGGTACTCCTGGTAGTCATTATCCTCCTCGGCGTTGACGTCCGCCGCCTCATAGTCATAGTCTTCCGCTGCTGCCTCTCCGTCTTGATGCTCCTCCAGCTCTTGGGCAGCTGCAGCTTCATCGTCATAGTCTTCTGCTGCTGCCCCTGCGTCTCGATACTCGTCCAGCTCTTGGGCCGCTGCAGCTTCATCGGCGTTGTCTTCTGCTGCCGCCTCTGCATCTTGATACTCGTCCAGCTCTTGGGCCGCTGCAGCTTCATCGGCATTGTCGTCGTACGCCACATCATCTTCAGGATGGAAGGCTTCCTCTTCCTCCTCTTCTTCTCCAATGCCCTCCATGTTCTCCCCAACCGTGTCATTTGCCACAGTTTGGAATTCTTCTTCCGCTCCTGCAGTGTAGTTATCTGCTTCCTGTATGATGCCAGGCTGGGCAGCGGGGATTTCAGAAGCCGCCTCTCTTTTTCTCTTCAGTATGGCACTCAGGGGCTTTGGACCTTCAAAAGGAGCAGCCTCCCTGCTCGAAACTATTTCTGAAGTCACACGAGAAGAGCCTAAGCCCTTGACGATGGCATCTTCTCCTGACCTGCCAACACCTTTCTTTGCCTTCAACTCTGCAAGGCTCTTTGGACCAGCAAAGTTCAGTGATTCAGTATCCTCACTGCTATTTTCCTTCACCGCCAAATCTTTTGCACTGTTACCCGGTATCTCCTCAGCTGATCTAGCCTTTAGCCTTTCATGAAGCCTCCCTCGAAGGTCTGAGGGTTTTGGTGGTGACAATCTGGCTCTAGAACCTCTATCCCACTCCTCTGAACGTGACCCAAGCCTGTCAAACGATGTCTCCCCAGGTAGCCTTATTCTATCACGCAGTCGAGACCTTGAGAGGCCATCCTGCTGTTCACCTCGCCGACGATGTTGGTCATTGCGCTCATCCTCAAGATGAGTGTCATGCCTACCAGGGGCTTCAGTTGATCCTGAATTATTATTGAGCTTTCTTTGTTTCAGTAGCCTATGGCGCAGATCCGAACTGCCGGCAGCCACAGCGGGCATATGTTCTCTCTGGGAAATCCTTTTCTCTGATGAAGACCTCTCTGCCGAATTTCTGTATGACCTTTCTGATTCATATCCACCATGTGTTTGCCTCGTCATCCCTCCAGTATCATTAGCACGATGGTTGTAAGCGGTATGGTTTCCCTTGAATGACTGTTGAGCGTCGTCGTCAGCAGCACCGACATTCACGCCAGAACCAGCGGATGGTTCTCTCACAAATTCACCCGCCTCCGTACCGTTGTCAGTTAAGCCATCCTGGACTGAAGGCTGAGGCTGGTAACGCTTTGGTGCACCAGGCTGTGCATAAGAATTACTGTGATTCTGATAAACTCTTGATGGATGATCGGCCCTACTCGTCGTCAGACTTTGCTTGTGATGAAGCGGTTTACCATCATGAGCGCTGGCCTTTGGCTTGTCAACTACGCCTACCGCAGGCGTGCTCTGTTGGGACGAAGAGTTGGGTTTTGTCCAGGAGTTCTTCAACGGAGGATGAAGATTAGGCTGCAAGGCAGGGGTGAAGACCTTGGCCGGCGGCTGTGGAGCAGGGTTTCCTGCAGACTGGGGCGCATGCAGGAAGGTACACCTGTCCCCTTTTGTGCACATGCCCTTCTGAAAGTAATAACATGGAACACCCTGCTTGGCAATGGCAGGAACAGATCCATGGGGTTGAGCTGGAACAGAAGCTGAAGCTTGGGGCACAGACTGTTGAACTGGACGTGGAGTTGTTGGTGCTCCGGCCAGGTTGTCTAATGGCTGGAAAGAAAAACACGAGTAGAGTAAAGCAAAGCATCGTGCTTGTGTTACTTAGAATGTGCTGTAATAATCATGGCATTAATTTGTGTTTGGATGTGTAGAGGGCGGAGGGTGGACGGAGGGCGCACCGGGTGCCTGAAGGAGCATTTAGGATTGGCGCAGTTGCCATGGAACCAATACCAGCAGTCCCTGGGATTCATCCTGGCAGCATCGCTGTGACGGTACTCGCATTCACTTCCCTGCATGCAGTGCAGGAGATTATGATTCCAACATGTGAGCGAGGTGAGTCCAACTCAAGCTCAACTAAGTGTAACCTACTGTATGTAGAAATTAAAATTACAGTGCCATGGATATGGATCTGGAAATGATGCAGCAGGTATGTATTATCAGGTGATGGTAGAAAATGGAATAAAGCTTGAACGTTGAAAGGAACGATCTATGTTATGCATGCGACCTTGGAACCGAAGAGTAAGCAACGGATTAAAGAGATCTATAGTAGGAGATTCGGAAAAGGCCGAAGAAAAGTAAGGTGGTGATCCAGATCGAAGGGTAGGGTAGGCTAGGTAGCGTACATGCATGCATCTAGAGGAGGCGAAGAGAGATGCCATGGCATCTATAAGACTATAATTGAAGGGAGCGAGCAACATGTGTGGCAGAAGAATCCAAGAAAGAGCAAATTAACCTTTGTTGCAGTAGTAAGTAAGAGAAGAAAGGAAACCAAAAGAAGAAGAAGATAAAAGGGGGGAAGCAGGAGTAGGTGGTACCTTTTTGCAGGTCAACGGGGAGGCGAGGAAGTAGATGCAGTCGGTGCTCCGGCGGCGGCGTGCCTCCTCCTCGTCGGGCCGCGCGGCGGCGGAATCCATAGCTGAAGCCAGGGTTGGAGGCAGGCAAAGAGCTAGGCAACGGCGGCGGCGGCAAGATTTATTAGTCTGAAGTGTAGAGGAGGAGGCGGAGGAGCAGAGCAGGCCCCGAGTGAGTTTTTGGCGATCGATGCGCTTTGTTTGGGATGGGATGGATCTGTTCGGGTTGTTTGTGGTTGTGGTTGCGAGCTCTCAGCTCAGCAGCTCAGAGGAGAGGAGAGGAGAGCTTACTGTGTTTCTTTTCTTGAGCATCAGCAGCAGCTGCTGCTCGACTGCTCAACAGCTTCCACCTGAACAGCTCTCAGCTCAAGTGGGAGGGAGGCCAGGGAAGACGAGGGGCTCGGGTTCCCAATCTGCTAGCTACTGGCGTACGAATACTCCTAGCCAAGCCAAGCCAAGCCAGCCCTGCTGCTCTCTCACTCTGTGCTCCCTCCTCTACTCTGCTCTGCAGCTCAACTAATTGCCGTGTCGTCTTGTGTGGTCGTAGATAGATGATGGCTAGGAGTAAAAAGTAGTAGATCTGGCACTGCCACCTCTGTGTCCGTGTAATCCATGCTCTGCTCTCCTATTACGTGAAAAGAAAGTTTCCTTCATTGTTAAGGCCTTGTTTAGTCTGGATAAAATTTAAGATTTTGGATACGATAGTACTTTCGTTTTTATTTAGCAATTAGTATTCGATCATGGACTAATTAGGTTCAAAACGTTCGTCTCGCGATTTCCAACCAAACTGTGCAATTAGTTTTTTTTCGTCTACATTTAATGCTCCATGCACGTATCGCAAGATTCGATGTGACGGCTACTGTAGCACTTTTTGAGAAAACTTTTTGGAACTAAACAAGGCTTTAGTGTCCGTTCGCTCGAACTTCAGTCGATTTTTCAGTTAGAATCTACAGTATTTTTTTTCTTATATCAAAAACAATTTTAATTGGTTTATCAGCCGGCTTACCACTCGTAGTATAAACTGTGCACAGATTCTAGTGCGTACTACGCACCATGTTTTCGCCCCTGCTCTGCTTCAGTTGGGTGCATGGGAGTGAGCGCCGGAATGAACATGAACCAGATGACAAGAGATGAAATGAAACATTCCATGTGCACACGTATGCACACCACTATGGCCCTGCGCGCGCACACACACACACGGCACATGTTTTCTTTGGTTGCTCGCCCAATTTTGCTATACGCCCCAGTCCAACCATATATATGTTTTCTTATACAAGAGAGGAAAAAACGAACCCAAACCATTGCACGCCAAGTTTCACTCACATACATACATACATGCGGCGCAGCAGCCATCGCAAGAAAAGATGACTTCCTTTAATGATTCTGTTTATTTATGGAGAAACAAGCTCCGCAATTTGTACGTCATGAATGAATGATTACTCGCACCCATACCATACGGATAGGAGTAGGGATGAAAACGGATTGGGATACGGACGGATATCACCGATATTACATTTGTTTTCATATTTCTGTTCGGATTCAGATTCGAATACGGATAGTGTCAACTATGTCGGATAGGATATGATTGGATATCGACATCATAAATATGTGATTTGAGTATTCGGATGCGGATATGGTATCGGATGTTGGATATCCGGACTCGGATAAGGACAGATCTCAACCCCTCTAAACGGATTCGGTTTCGAATACGGTCGGAAAATATCCGTACCGTTTTCATCCCTAGGTAGGAGACATCGTGAACAATAGATTCAGTGACACTTTGGACTAATAAATAACTTTCGCTATGATGGGAAACGAAAATAATACTAAACGGAACAACTAGCCCTGTGCTGAGCCGTGCCGTGATTGAAAGCGAGAAAGGTGTACCCCACCACCGGATTACAGTCACAGTGACTTTGTCACAAACTCGTCGCGGTGACTTCCACGTCAGGATGCGATGCGATGCGAGAACCAGACGCCCACCACCGGTCACCGGAGTCGGACGGTTATGACAACAAGATAAGGAAGGTGCCCGGACCCAGGACGGAAGCAAGAAAACAACTTTCCTCTTCCATCCATCCCCACACTACACAAGGAGTAAAGATATCAACGGGCCCCGTTTCCCGATTCCCCACGGGGAATTCACCCATTAGAGGACAGGATGGTACAAATCTTATCCCCATGGAGAATTAAATGGGGGAAAAATCATCCCCATAGGATATGACGGGGGCGGGGATGGTATACATGCCCCCGTCCCCGTTCCCCGCGGGGACCCGAAATGTTTAAGACCCATCTAAGAAGGCACAATTCCTATGTACGTATATAAGGCAATTCCTAAGCCTAACCTTATCATTTCCATTCTTTCCATACTCCCAATCCCCTCCCCCGTCCCCCCCCCCCAGCCGCTACTGCCGCCTGCGAGTCGCACGCACGCCCCAGAGCGCAAAACCCCCAACCCCACCTCGCATCCTTCCCGTCACTGTCGCAATCGCAACCCCCGCTGGTGCTACCTAGGTCACGCCACACGTCACCTCTCCCCCGGCTCCGACGATGTCGGCGCCCTCCGACGCCGCACCGGCAGTATCCGGGCCCGCGCCCACGACCACCGTCGCTGCCTCCAGCGGCGGGTTCACCTTCAAGCTCCACCCGCTCGTCATCGTGAACGTCTCCGACCACCACACCCGCGTCAAAGGCGCAGGCCGCCTGCTCTGGGGACAGCTCCTCCTCCTCGTCCGCGGCGGGGGCGGGGGCCGGGCTGCCGCTGAGGGTGTTCGGGTGCGTGATCGGGGTGCAGCGCGGGCGGACCGTGGAGATCTTCAACAGCTTCGAGCTCGTGCTCGACCTCGTCTTAGGCACCCTCGACCACACCTTCCTCGAGAAGAAGCAGGAGCTCTGTAAGCTCCTACTCGAATCTAGAGATTTTTTTAGGGTTTCACGACGCCTGGAATCGTAGGGAATGCTAGGGTTTCGTGGATGGTTTGATGAGTTCTTTGTTACGGCTGTGGCTGTGCAGATAAGAAGGTGTTCCCCGACTTCTACGTTCTCGGCTGGTACTCCACTGGAAGCGATGTGCACGACAGCAAGGTTCTACAGGGAAAAGGGTCAGATTTTTTTGTGATCCGTGTCATGCTGATATAGTGGGTAAAGGAAAGCACTAATTAGTTTGGTGTACACTTCTGGACGATGTGGCATATATTATGAGTAAATATTATACAAAGTTGGTGTATTGAACTATTGTGTGCATTGAGGACTCAACACATGTGCAGTTGATGGCTTGATGCGGGGATGAAGATCCCCGCGGGGATTAAATCCCCGAACGGGGACAGGGATGGGGAAGAAATGCTCCCCATGAGCCTTCACGAGGACGGGGACGGGGGAAATTTTCCCCCGCGGGCACGGGGATGGGACAGTAACCCCGACGGGGAATTCCCCGTTGACATTTCCAACAAGGAGTCAAGTAGACCTTCTCCGAACCTGTTGTTGTGTTTCATCCTCAATTTCTGCCCCTTTCCACAATCACAAACGGAGAAAGATCCTACTAAAGGATGGCATGCCACCCATGTCCATAATTGGTTTTCAATTACATACACACACCCTGCCTCCCTCAACAAAACAAAACAATAATTAATTAATAAATAAATACTTCCCAATACTGTACACTGAACTGCAGCCTTACTTACAGCTACTAGAGCCACGTCTATCTGCGTGCCACCTTGCACCATACCCAGTCACAAACCGCGCTGCTCTGCTTTGCTGCCCAGTCAAAATTGTGCCGCTATATATGGTCTTACCCGACGTTTGCCACAAAGGGCACCAGCCGCTTGTGATCCCTCTTGCGCCCAAGCGCGCAGGTATCAAGAACTCGCCCAAGCAGCAGCCGGGTGTTCTGCAGCGCTACATCCCGTGCCACCAACCCGCTATCTGCGGCGCTGCTGCTGCCACCGCCGCCGCCTTGCCCCATCAAGGACCCGAACCCCGACCCCGTGGAATACTGCAGCGGTCCGCTCCTAGCCTTGAAAGACGACTGAGGAAGCAGCATGCTCTGGAGGACCTTCTCCCCGGCCCCATGCCCATTCTCGCCAAATCCAGCCTCCTCGCCTTGCCCGCCACCCACGCCGCTGCAGCTCCGTAACAGCGCCTCCAGCACGTTCAGTGCCTCCGAGCATAATGTGCTCTCCACCAGCTGCGACACGACATTGTACACCTGGGGTATTATCTGGGACGGATCCACAGGGGTTTGCTGCAGCAGCGATTTAAGCATCAGAAGAATCACCCGCTGGTAATCCAGAGGGCCTCTCTCCAGGAGCCTCAGCAGGTGCCCAAAGGCCAAAGATGAGTGCTTAGGGAACCACTCTGCACAGATTGGTGGCGAAGCTCGTGCAAACAGATCTTCCAACGACATGATTTCCCCAAAGGAATATGCTCTGAACACTTCGGCCAAATCGTCCAGAGACTTGGCACGGCACCATACTGAGATATTGGATGCCACATAGTAAGCTTTCTGGTTCTGTTCTTGCAGTGGCGAAGCTGACCCGAGGGAAGGTACTTCACGTTCCCTCGTGAGCTGCAAACCAAGCCATGGAAGAAGGCCTGTGATGTGCATCAGTAACCTTGTCTCAGGGCTCCCAAATATAGAGTCACACGTAGGTATAGTGATCCTAGATAGCACCTCAATTGCAGATCCATGGCTAACAGTGGACATGAGCCCTTTCAGCACCAGCGGCTGCACCCCTTCAAAAGCAGGGACCTTCCCAGTCTCAGCCACAGATAACAGTCTCTCTGAAGTAGTTCTAGACTCCAGCCTGTGGAGGTCACTTGCATACCCATTGATGTCAAACTCATCACGCGGCATGCTTGAGAGTAACACATTTTCTGTTGTCCGGTCACGGAATGTCAAGCGATCAATTACCCTACAAAACAACTCAAGCACCTGGCAGTAGATGTGTACAAAGTCTGTGTGCATCAGTGCAACGCAGCCCCAAAAGAGCTGTGGATAAAGTATAACCTTCTCAGGTTCCATGTTTTCAACCATGACCTGTAAAGTCAGCAATATCTCCATCGCAAAACCTAGAACAGCTGGAACAGGATTCCCCAAGCATCTGTGGATGCATCTCAGAAGCAATACGCAGCTATCACTTTTAACACTGGGACGTAACGCACGGTATATCTGGTGCGACCGACAAGCCAGGTGACAAGATGTGCACTCCATGGCCCACTTAAGAGCTTCAGAACCCCAAGTCTCACGAAGGTCCCCCTGGAAGAAAATAGCACTAACCATGCTTTGCACGAGTGCCGATAAGAGTGAAGCGCTAGGAAGTTCGGTCCGGACAAGGGTAGGATCCTCGTTCTCCCACATCAGGCTGCCCCTTTTAGACTGAATGTATTTTATCAAGCTCACCACATGATGCTTATTCTCTCTTTCACTACTTTCAACCTCATACAGTTCAAGATGACGGCCAGCCAATGAATACAGGAGATTCACGAGCAAATCTTGGCAATGCTCGAGCACAATGTCTTCTGAGCTATCCATTGAAACACATGTGACGTGGAACAACAGAGGTAAATTTTCACGGAAGTCTTCATCATTTTCATAAGCAATTTCAGCCAGAAGAATCAAAGCTATGTCAGCACGTGAAAGCAAGTGTTGGTGCCCTTGTAATGCTGACTGGAGTTCATTGGCATTGATCCCGTGAATTCCACTGCCCCCTTGATGCAAAAAATCATCTGTTGAGTTTGGGGTATCAAAGTAGTAGTCACCACTATCTCTGGAAACATGGCGGCTCCTCAGATTACCAGCAGAGCTTCGAACACCCATCAACGGCCCCGACATATTCATTAACGCTGGAAGTAGCTGGCCTGATCGGCCTGCCGTTGGGTTTGGAATGCTTACCTCAGGAGCCAACGGGCTCAGTGGGCCAGATACACTTCGGCCGGTAACTGCAGATGTCCGCCAGCTCAGGTTTCCACTGACATTTCTAACTGCACCATCAAGGGAACCACGAACAAGTAGGGGGGACATGTGAGGCTGGCTATCGACGATTGTTGCAACCTGAGAGGCAGTAGGCCCTTGAGAAAACTCCAATACGACATTTGCAGAGATATCAACTTTCCCAGGCCTGACTGGTTCTTCATTGTCCTCGAGCATTCTCTGAGATAGCTCGCAGACCAAGTGATCAATGGTCTGTTGTGGGCAGATCCGAGCAAGGTATAGGCTAACACGCTTCGCAACAGAAAAATAAGTAGCAAATGCACCAGTGATCTCTGCCGATGGATTGGCATCGCAGTCCTCAATCCCTCTGGTGATCAAGAAGTTCAAAACTGGGATGATATTGCGAGTATTGCTTGCCACAGTGCTCCAAAGTTTCTCAATCTCATCAGGAAACTGATCACCATGTTTCCATGTTACATAATAAAGACTTTTCAGTAACCTCTCACTCCAGCCAGATTCCTTCAGTCTCACAAAGTTGAGATTTTCTATCCAAGGAGCCATGCATGTAAGGACCTGATGTTGTGCAATAATGTCCACTGCATCAAGCTGACGCTGCATTATTTCCTCGCACAGATGCTCACTGAGCTCAGGATGGTCCTTGGCAAGCTTTGAGGACAACTTATACTGGAATTGTTGGTAGGAATCCGGGAGGTTGCCAACAACAGAAGCCCGGTAATGCCCAACACCATCAGTATCGTCTTCAGCCCATTCGCGAAGAGAGAGTGTCTCCAACATCTGGAGGGCACTGTCACGGATTAGTTTTGTCTGATCAACCACCTTGTAGAGGATCAAGCTCACAACTCTCTGGATTTCACATTTTGGAATCTCTTGGCGCATGTAGACTTCAGCCAGAACACTGAAATAGCCATCTGCTATTTGAGGGTCTGGAGAGTAGCACTGCAAATTATTGACAAAATATCAGCACCGTTGAGATTTAACAGCTGGTAGCAAGCATATAAATAGAATAATGCCCAAGTCATTGAGAAGTGACAACATATCATTTACTTTCAGATCAAAATGAGATACTGCAACAGTAACACAATCCTCCAAGAATGTTTTGCCCAAAAGAAAAGCACTTCTTGAAGGAGATAACAAACCATAAATCAAGAGGCCAAAAAAGGAAAGAAAAAACTTTCAAGTGTAAACTTGTGGAGGATAAAGCAGTCAATAAGATCAACAATTAATTTATGCATTGTTTTGAGAAGAAAACTTTAGCATGAATAATTTTTAGAGCTGATGTGACTATTTCATGATTCATATGATATGAACGACATTGCAGGTGTGTATTTAGTCTACCTGCCAAGATATTGAGAAAGTAGACATGAGAAATATAAGCTAAACTTACCTGATCTATGCAAGCAGGAAACAAGTCCAAATTTGTCTGCAAAATATTCTTCAGCGCGGTTTTTGCTAAGAGGAGTCGCAAGTGGCTAGTTTTCTGCTTGTCCCTCCCACCAAAACGTCCACCGTCAGTATGCTTTGAATATGACGGTGTTCGCGGATCAACTGGTGAATGTCCAAAAGGTGCTCTTGCAGATGGTTCCATGAATAAACTATTAATCCATGATATCACCCGGCCAGACATCTTTCTTGCATTATCATCAAAACAAGGCCCATAAAGCAATGAAGCAATGGCATTCATAGAAGCCCAGTTAATAGCTTCTAACTGTTCAGCCATTTCCCTGTCAAATGCAAGTTTGTCAAGCGATTCCCTAGACCTCGTATGTTGGTTACTTTTATATCGCTCAATTTCACGACGATAGTCGCTGCTGCTTTCCTGTCCCCATGAACTACCAGAATCCTCACTCCAGGTAAGGACAAGATCAAAAAGCCTCTTACGTATTCTGTTGTCAAACCACTCAGCTTTCGCATCAACAAATTCTGGAGCTAGGTATCTCAGAACAGATGCTAATGCATATCGCAGAGGCTGCAAATCTTGAAAGCTATCGGCCAAGGAAATAGTAATTTGGCGGTATGTTTCTTCAATGAACTTCAAAAACTGCTGGCGCAGCACAGGTTTCCGACTAAGCATCCCAGGCCAAACCTTCTCAGCTATCATTCGATGTATATTCGCAACATGAGTGCGCAGATCCTCACGGCGGGACCTAGGATTCTGCTGAACCAAACACAAGTAGCCATCAGAAAGAGTATTTGAAGAACTGTGCCTATAATCCTCTTTTGTTTCAATTTATTTCACAGGTGGCGATGCACCTTGTCAAGCAATGAACATAGAGATGACCAGAATATACGGATGCAAGTGGGTACCCAATGGTGTTTTCGGGTCAGCTAAATAATTACAGTTAAATGTCATTCTAGTTCATTTTTCCACTCCCCTCAAACTACGGAAATGCCATTCTAGTTCATTTAACCAAAATAAATTGAACTTGCATCCCTACCACTACCAGAATAAGTAGCATATTCTACAAGTTGCAATACAAGGTCAAGCTGACACTATTCAGTCAGAAATTCATACTCCTTTTTTTATATTAGGAACCAAAAAGATATTCCCTTTTATTTGATGTTATAGCCTCACGGGATTCAGGAAAAAAAAAGTTAATTCCTCCAAAAGGGTACTAGCATTGTTTAGTTTGTAGTACATTTATAGGACTCGGAAGAACTTAATGAGCTAGAAATTGACATCCCTTTAATAGGGGCACAAGGTTACATTGTGAATTTTTGTTAATATGTACGAGTTTAAACAAGAAATAAAAAAGAACAGAGAGACTAGTAGACATGGGCTGAACCCCCACTTTGTTTCACCATGTATACCTAATAAGCCCACTAACCCACCATGGACATAAACCAAGGAAGCAAAGGGAAAACATCAAAAAGAAATTACTATTTGCTCCTAAGTGAAACGCTACCACCACTTAACCTCTCACAAAACTAAAGTAGAGAACAGAAAAATAGTTGATTTTCTCGATGAACAAACACTTTGAGCAACATTTCCCAAGAATATGGACAAGTACTGCAAAAGGTATGTATTGAGATCTTGATGACATCTAAGCATGGGGATATGCACTCAACGTTACGCAATAAAGGGCGTACCCAGTGCAGAGAGCTCCCGCTCTGTGCGGGGTCTGGGGAAGGGTGTTAGTGGCAAGCCTTACCCTCGCCTATGCAATGCGAGGAGACCGCGACTCGAACCCGGGACCTTCCGTTCACAGGCGGTAAGACTCAACGTTACGCAATGTGCCCAACAATCTCAAGTCCCAATCTCCGGTAGGAGATCACCAGGGGGGCGGGATGTCTATACTATTTCAAAAAAAAAAGATGCAAGGCGAAGAGCAACAGTTAGTTTTTGCAGCAACATATGAACTCCCTTGAAAGAAGGCAGCGAAATAAACATTCATACCTAATTAATTCAATATAAATTTCACTTTAGGAAGAAAGTTAAGCCTCTGTACCTTCCATTTGGGCTTTCCTTCCGTTTCTGATGACACCTCCTCAACAAATAATGCCAGATCACCAAACATGATTTCACATACTTCTAAATGTGAGTGGCCAAGGGCAGATGTAGCAGCAAACTGCAGAAAGCATCAAAACAATTTCAGTGTATGTGGAGTCAACACTAATCAGCTAATTGTACAATATGCCAAAAGTGCATATATTTAATATGATTCCACCACACAGGAAACCAATATTGTCGCAGCCAAACGAAGAATCTGGAAGGGAAGGACAAGAACGAACTGCAGTATATGCAATTGCAACGTAATATGCAAGGCAAGATAAACCATGCAAAATTAATCATTGCATTAACTTACTGCATATGCTTCTGAACCATGACGCAATGATGGAAAAATCATATGGAAGACTTCTCTTGCTGATTTGATTTTAAATTCTTCTCTAATATCAGGTGGACAAGAGCATGCAAACATGGCATATATCAACCATTGGTCAAGTTTAGTTTCAGAATCTTGTGATTGCTGAGCCTTTCCACCGAGGTCGGCAGGAGTAATCTGTTCAAGTCTTCTAATAACCTCTAATCTGTGGAGTTTTGCAGTAAAGTTAATAAGATACCAATTATAGCTGATCATACAATGAACAATCAAATTATCAAATGAATGCAGAAAATAGACTTCGCCGTAGCTTTTGATCCGATGATAGCTAACACTTTCTTCCGTAAGAGACAGTCCCATTTAGTGACCTTTAGTAGCGGCCAGTACTCTAGTCAAATCGACTTTGTCTTTACAAGAAGGAGGGATAAACGAACATGCGTGGACTGTAAGGTGATACCTGGAGAATGTGTGGTCGCTCAACACAAGCTGGTGGTGGCTGACTTCCGCTTTCTAGTGCAAGCTCGTGGGAACAAACCAGCTAGGGTTGCTAGAACGAAGTGGTGGAAATTAGAAGGGGAGGCATCAAAGGTCTTTAAGGAAAATGTCATTGAAGAGGGCCCTTAGAATGATGAAGGCGATGCAAACAGCATGTGGAAGAAGATGGCAACATGCGTTCGGAAGGTTGCTTCAGAGGTGCTTAGAGTGACCAAAGGGAGCGGATGCGACTCGAAAGACACTTGGTGGTGGAATGAAGATGTGCAAAAGGCTATTAAGGAAAAGAAGGAATGCTATAAGCACTTGTATCATGACAGGTGTGCAAACAACATAGAGAAGTACAAGGTGGCAAAGAAGACTGCAAAACGAACGGTGAGTGAGGCAAAGGGGCGGGCCTATGAGGACCTTTACCGACGTTTGAGTACGAAGGAAGGAGAGAAGGACATTTATAGGATAGCTAGGGCTCGCGATAGGAAGACAAGGGACTTCAACCAAGTCAAATGCATAAAGGATGAGAGGGAGCAGCTCTTGGTGAAGGAGGATGGGATCATACATAGATGGCAAGAGTATTTTGATAGAATTGTTCAATGGTGAGAACGAGAACACCACCGTTCAGCTGGACGACTCGTTTGATGACACTAACAGACGCTTTGTGCGGAGGATTCAAGAATCGAAGGTCAAAGAAGCCTTGAAAAGGATGAAAGGGGGCAAAGCGATGGGCCCTGATGGTATCCCAATCAAGGTGTGGAGATGTCTCGGGGATATAGCTATAGTATGGCTAACCAAGATGTTCAACAATATTTTTCGATCGAACAAGATGTCTGAGGAGTGGAGAAGAAGCATATTGGTACCAATCTACAAGAACAAGGGAGATATCCAAAGTTGTACTAATTATCGGGGAATTAAGTTGATGAGCCACACTATGAAGTTATAGGAGAGAGTCATCGAGCAGCGTCTGCGATGAACGACGCAGATATCAACAAACCAATTTGGTTTCATGCCCGGAAGGTCAACCACAGAAGCAATCTTCTTAATAAGATAGGTTATTGAGCGGTTTAGAGGGCAGAAGAAGGACCTCCACTTGGTTTTCATTGACTTGGAGAAGGCTTATGACAAGATACCATCAAGTCCCATCAAAGTACGTGACCCTCTTCAAGGACATGTACAACAATGTTGTGGCTAGTGTTCGAACAAACGATGGTAACACAGACACAGATTACTTCCCGATTAAAATTGGACTTCATCAAGGGTCAGCCTTAAGCCCGAATCTCTTTGCCTTGGTAATGGATGAGGTTACCAGGAACATACATGGGGATATCCCTTGGTGTATGTTGTTCGCTAATGATGTAGTGTTAGTGGACGAAAGTCATGCGGGAATAAATAGGAAACTAGAGTTATGGCGGCAGACCCTTGAGTCTAAAGGTTTTAGATTAAGCAGAACTAAAACCGAATACATGAGATGCGACTTTGGCGGAGTTGTACAGGAGAAGGAAGATGTGAGTTTGGAAGGTCAAGTAGTGCCTAAGAAGGATACCTTTCGGTATCTGGGATCGATGCTACAGAGAGATGGAGATATTGATGCGGACGTTAGCTATAGAATCAAAGCAGGGTGGATCAAGTGGCGACAAGCTTCTGGCATTCTCTGTGACAAGAGGGTACCACAAAAGTTAAAAGGCAAGTTCTATAGAACGACGATTAGACCGGCTATGTTGTATGGAGCAGAATGTTGGCCTACAAAGATTAGACATGTTCAACAACTGAGTGTTGCAAAAATACGTATGTTGCGATAGATTTGCGGTCACACAAGAATGGACCGAGTTTGGAACGATGATATACGTGATCGCCTAGAGGTAGCACCAATTGAAGAAAAGCTTGTCCAACATCGGTTGGGATGGTTTGGCCATGTCCAAAAGAGACCTCCAGAGCCACCAGTGCACTGTGAAGTCCTAAGCCAAGCTAATAATATGACGAGAGGTAGAAGAAGACCGAAATTGACATGGGGGGAGGCAATAAAAAGAGATTTGAAAGCTTGGGATATACCTAGAGATCTATGTTTGAATATGAGTACTTAGAAAGCAGCTATTGAAGTGATTGAAAAATGACTTGGGGCTCTTGGTGGGTTTCAACTCTATCCTACCCCAACTTGATTGGGACTGAAAGGCTATGTTGTTGTTGTTGTTGTTGAACATAGCAATATACTTAAATTTTGAGAAAAATGAAACCAGTAAAAGCACCAATCAGTTCTCAAAAGATATAGGAAATAATTAAAAAGGAAATATGCTTGGGTTTGAAAGAAAGGGTGTAACTGTTTTCTAGGAAACTATATTCTGTGCCACAACAAATCGGGAAAATATTTAGTGCAAACCACATCTTCGGTGGAATCGTGAAAATCCCGTAGAAAAATATACTTAGGAGTTCTTAAAAAAATTGAATCCATGCACATCCATAGTGCATATATGGATGTATATTGACACAAAATTTGAGATTCAAACTCGTTTTGTAAAAATTCATCTTGTAGTGCTTATGCACCTGAAATTTGTTGTTTTCGTATGTTTTTTCACAAAATGAGTTCGAATCTCAAATTTTGTGGCAATGTACATCCATAGATGCACTATGGTTGTGCATGATTTCCTTTTTTCGAACTCCTTAGTGTGTTTTTCCAGTGGGGTTTCACGATTGTACCGAAGATGTAGTTTGCACTGAATATTTTCCCCAACAAATCACCAAATAAACAAAGGAAAGCTATGTCTATCAGTATTCAGTTATATTGGCCAGTGTCTAATTGAACTTCAGAAAATAAGGTCAAAGTTGACAATGGAAGGAAATAAAGAAGGCACAGTTGCATTTATCATATTGAATTGTGCGTGCAGCAGTTCCAGAAAAGACCAGAGGCATGACCTTGCATACTGCACAGAGCTCGGGCAAAGTTCAGCTGCATATTTCACAATTTCACTGAGGTAGCGAGCCCATCTGCTTTTATCTACACTCTCCAAAATGGATTGAAGAGTCACATCCAAAGGAATAGGGTCCATTTCACGTCTTAGATCATAAGGTCGTCCCGGATCCCAATAACAGCTTTGAACAATGTCTTCCTGCGAATTAATAAAGAAAACCTTACTTTAAGGCATCCTTACTTGTGTGATAAGGGATTGTGAAAAAAAAACGAACAGTTTGATGACAACACTTGTGCCAATGAAATCTAAAGCTCACAGGAACATAAGAACTCCAAGGGGGTTTAGGAGGAAAGAGAAAATTTACTCTCGTATATGTTTCCTTTCCTAAGAACCTCCACCATTCCAAACAAACTTCTGGCGGTTCAAAGAAAATAAAACATGAAAAATGCACAAAAAAGAAGCACTCACCCCATTCTCCTCTATAATATCTATGATAAATATTGGCTCTGGTTCAAGTTTCAGTTTATTGTCACCCAATTCATTTGCTGAGTAATCCCTGAGATCATTTTGCAGTGCTCGAACACATCGCAGTAACTCCAGGGCAGTGAGCCTTATTTGAACATCAGCAGAACTGAGAAAGACAAGGCCAACTGCATCCATTTCTGAGGCGCGAAATTCAGATACATCCCTGGACCTATGGAAAGGAGACCTCTGTAGTGCATCCCCTCCTATACTAGAACGCCTACCATATTGCATGTCTTTTACCAAAGCCTCCTCAGATAGGCATACTCTCCACAAACGCATCAGCTCCACCAGGCGACCAAGTGACGTTTGAATTAAAAGAGGAAATTCATCAGGAAGTTTTAGGATAAAATTGGCCATTCCTTTCAACACAGCAAACCTACGATTAGGTAGGCAACGTACGATCCTGTTCAACACTTGCACTGCTTCTTCACGAACACCAGGGTCAATACTTATGCCATGCTGAGGTATAATCTCAGTCATTTTATCATTACGGCCCACCTCTTCTATCAAATATGGGGTACATTTAAGCACAGACCTGAAGAGTGATCCCTGAGATTTATCCTTGGTTACATTATCTGAAAAATATTAATATTAGAAATCAGAGTGAACAGGAAAATGATGAACTATATTAGGATATTACAAACTGGTCCTGTCTTTTTTATAATTAATGCAACAGTTTCTAGAGCGTTGTCCAAATAAATACAAAGTAACAACAGCACTGGCCGAATAATTCCAAATTTTTGCTACATATAATGAGATATAGCAGCATACCTATTGTAGCCTTTGATGATGTGAGAAGTGCTAGGCTATATGCCTTGTTGCAAGACCTTAGTATTGACTCAATTGCTGACTTCACCTTTGGAATATAGTGCCCAATACCAGACACTGAAATTTAAAAGTAAACACTTACCATACATACAAAACTTGGTTAAACAACATCATCAAAGCCTTGCAAAATATTACCAGAGCCAGGTTACCTTGCAAAACATCCAAGCCAATTTGTTGATTTGATGGAGAAACAACTATCTCGAGCAAAGCCCTAAGACCAACAACCTTAGCTTCACTTAAACTATCTGGTTTCAATAATTCTAGTATCATATGATTCATTGCAAAATCCAGATTGCTCTGAGCTAAGGTCACACAGAACTCAACAAGTTTATCATGCTGCACATCTTGGGTCAGCAAGCCTTTCTTCAGAACGGTCAGTAATTGAGAGGTTATACTGTCTAAATAGTCCCAAACATGATTTCGAGGTTGGTAATCCGCATAAATATTCAAATAGAATTTTACTAGCCGATGAAGACAATCCAAAGCCATTGATCGATGGTTCTTGTCCTGTATGATAATTGACAAATCAGAATTATTCTAAAAAAGCATTCCAAAGGAAGAACATTAAGTTTCAGAGATCAGAAAAATTGAAAATAATTTTCAGTGATGAAATATTATGATATTATCACATGAATTTATGTTTGTGATCATATCACATGTTTACAGAAACATCACCTTGAGATACTTATACAGGATCTCCATATGCTGGGAAAAATTAGAGTTGAATGCATTGGCATCACCAAGACAAAGTAGAAGGGTAACAAGTGGAAAACCAACCTGGAATAAAGGTTCAGCGTCATATATTAACAATGTTATACACCAAAATAATGAGAGACGGAGTAAGGAGCTTGTTGCTTTGTTCAAACATCACTAAAGCTTAACATGCTCAACTTTACAAATAACTTTTACATTATTTCATCCCTATGACATTAAAATCCTTGTTATCTCCAATTAAGTGTGCAATAAGTTTGAAGCGAGCTGTGGTCCTACTGTAAGCAGTCAAGTAACTATGGCCCTGTTTGGCAGAGCTGGTTACCAGTAGCTCTAGGAAATCCTGGATCTGGAGCTGCAGGCATGCTAAGTGCATTTACATGACTCATTTTTTTATATTTTAGATTAAATAAAAAAATTTAAACCACTTCAATTTAGTCTACAAACTACAGATCCAGCATAGATCTCAAGAGTTAGAGCTGTGCCAAATGGGCCCTATATAACATAGCCAGCTTTACATTATTTCATCAAATATTTGATCAGATAACCCTAAGTATGAAGCATGGTTGAAATATTGGGTCCCTAGGTACGAAATTAAATGTTTCAGGAAGTGCTTAGGATGATGCAAGGAATTTTATCACTTATCCAACATAAAGACATACACAATATGAAGGGAGTCAAAAACTTATAGTGTTGGATTACTTTAAACTTGTGCAAAATAAATTAGAAAAGGGCCTGATTTAAGCAAAAGAAAAGACTAATAAAGGACCATTTTCAGAGCCACCCAAAGAGAATGACAGGCACCACACTATAGCAAAGCTAATGCATACTGTTTGTACAGATGCAATATCAATTACATAACTAAAATATCATTGCATCAACTTACAGCAACATGCTTGCTCTGCTTATCCATCCAATACATGAGCTGGACTCTTATTCGTGCAACAGCGTCATACCAAAGTGACAATGCAGGTTCGACACCAAGTGGAGGCCAATGATATTTTCCACCCTCCGCAAGTGGGGCAAGTATACTTGAGAGCATGTTGCACAAAGCATGTTGCAATTCACTCTTTCTTTTGTTGGGAGGACGATTTAGAGGATTTGCTTTTGCAATAAAGGATACAGAAGCATTTAGCCCGCCCTCTGTCTTCACCTGAAAAAGGTAATGAGCTTCAGGAATCAAAATGTTGTCTATACCGCTAGCCATAAGTTTGAAATGCACAATTCGAAGCGTTCCACATGGCCATTTTATCGACCAAACATTAATTTGCAGATGAGAAAATGAACAGGTCACAAATATTCTCGGTGTTCTTATATAAACAATAACTTCTTATTATAATACAAATTATGGCTGCACAAGTTCTAGATCCAGTGTACATAAAAAGAAGCATAGGTGGTTGGGTGCATCTAAGTAAACCACAACATCAATCATGAACATAATTCTTCAAACAGTTTTGTCCAGTCGTGCCTTTCATCCTTACCAATATCCTATCAACAAATACAAATATTGAAAATTTGAAACTATAAAACACTGGAGCAGTTTTTGCATATCATACCCCCAATTTAAGGTAGCGCATCCCGTTGATTATGCTGAGTGTCTCGCTTCTAAGAGCAAGTGAATGTGAATCAATACGCCGCACATTAAGCTCTATGAAAAACCTTTCTGTCACAGAACTGAACCTGTAAGAATAAAACATCATAGGTCTCAGCAACTTATACACGATGCAACAGATTCAAGTGATATTTTCAGTTATATAGACACCTCCCTCCCCATTTACCCATAGAAGTCAATAATGTAAGAAGTATACCTTATGCGTGATAAAGCTCCTAAAAGCTGTGCAACAAGATCTAAGAGTAGACCTCGCAAATCAACCAATGAAGGATACTCTACTTGGCTCACAACCCTGCAGAAAGTATAGAAGGCAGGAGGCAAAATTAGCTTCCACGAGTATATAAGCTGGTGCTGCAATTAAAAAGGAAAGAAAACACAATGGCAGACTCAGAAAATAGGTGAATGCCATTGAAATAACAGGTGAATGTCATTGAAACAAGACAGCAATCATTTATTGAATTAACATTTTTTTAATGAAATGCCAGAATAAAATCGGCCACAAATACAAACTGTTATACTAGATTTGTGATACTTTTACCATACAAGAAACATGTTAGGAAAGGCAGTTAAACCTTACCTGTCTGCATTAATTAGCCAATCAAATACGAAACTTTCTAAGCCAATCCAAAGTTTCTCTAGACAAATTAGAAAGTGCAAGATGTCAGTCAACTACTTCGAAAAGTAACTCTGCAAAGAACTTAAAGAAGCAAAAAAAGGGGAAAAGTAACAACCTGTTATTCCCTCTTGCGGACAATACTCAGCAAACCGAATGCAGGCTGAACAGAATATGCACTCAACAGCAAGCTGAGTAAGGGCAAAAGAAACTATGAAAATTGGTAACAAGAGGATGCAATTACTTATAACAATGAAAAGTAATTCCACTGACTACTTGCAGCTATGCTATAATTTACAGTATGCGTGTCTGGTGTTGTTTATTAATATACAAATGACAGCAGGAAATAAAGTGGTCCTTGTTACAAAAATAAATGGTTAATAGATAACAAACCTTCTTTTGGTATGTTGATGCATCGTGAGCACCTTTTGGGGATTCACTGCCAACCAATTATGAACAAATTTCAGTAAAAGGGAAAGGATGGCAAAGAGCTCAATGCTAAATAATTCAAACCTAATAATATTGTAAGGGTGGAGTTTTTAACATAGTTTAATCAGCATACCTTTCTCTCCACCGAAGAAGAGCTTCCAAAAGAGGTAGAGGTGTGTGTCTAGCAACCATGGCAAGAGAATCCAATACTTGCTCATAACTAGGATCAGATGGCCGGAGGTATTGCCCATCCTGTCATTCTCAAAATTAGAACCGGATATAGTTTGTGTTTTACTTAAAATGCTGTACCCAATAACAGACCAACTATAATTTGGCATCATGCCCATATGGTTGGTAACTACATGCGTAGAGGAAACAGTACTACCTTGAGCTACCCAACTACATATGTAAGTTATGTCTAGATTAAGGTTCTACCCATCTTGCAATCTTGATCCCCTTCCTGCTATATGAAAAAGGTGTATAACCTCCCTAAATGAATCAAGCACATCTTGTATGTAACTAGGATACTATGCCTATAATGGATGTACATACCAAGGTCAGTATTTTATTAAGCTTTTCCAGAAGGAAACAACCTAACTAGCTCGGCATGGCCCCCTTTTTTCTTCTTAATATAATGATACGCAGCTCTCCTGCGTGTTCGAGAAAAAAAAATGGCCCATTAAGGGACAATTTATCAACTTAGTCTTCTACCACCAAATTATAACTGAGCCTATAAACTCTAAAGAACAACAAAGCATTTTAGTCCCAGGCAGGTAGGCTCGAGATGAAACCCAACATGAGCCACTAAAGCTGTGATCAAATAAACATAAAGTGCATGTCAACAAAATTTTAAGACCTTTAATCGAACACCAGTTGACAAGAATACTAATATTAGACAGAGACTTAACACATTTTGGGGAAACTTTCAACAGAAGCTACAAATAAGTTTTTTCCCCGTTATTATTGTTGGGGACCGGCGCAAAATAGCTAAAGGTAAAGAAGAAAGTATTTACAGTATGCTTGTGGCAAGGTTGACCGCGGTGTGGTATCTTTGGTAAGAAGTTTAGTGCAGATGATGAGAAACTGTTACAGGTGAACTCGAGGTGCATCTTGTGAGCAACTATTGCCTTCTGCTGTGAGGAGTAAGGACAGCAGCACATTGATTCGGAGTGGCTAGGTTCCTAGGTTATTCACTCCAGTGCCACAGGCGTTTTGTGTTTTTTTTATAACAGTGCCACAGGTGTTGGTTGTCTTGACAAACCAAAGCATCATACCAATGAAAAAGAATGAGGACAAACATCTCAGTAGAGTGATTCCAATTTGCAGCTGTGTGTTGGATCATGTTGTGACAGGCCAAATTATGGAGAACTTTACATTGTTACAGGAGATGAAAGAAACAATATCATGCCAAGAGAATCACAGCCAATTGTTAGTGTTGTGTGGCATCAATGTCTGCAGATACTGTTGGTAGGGCATGAATAATGCCCGCAGTGTATGCAATATACATGAGGCGGCAGAAATGGAACGATTGTAGAGTAGCACTTGACATGCAAGGGAGCAGAGTAACATGATATGGAATTCACGAGTGCAGGACAAGGGACTGGAGAAGGAAGAAGTTAGCCAGAAATCCCTGAATGGTGGGAAGCCTTGCCACAACAATCGGTAATGGTAATGGTAGCGCCGCGATCTCGAATCCAACCGATGGCCATGATGCCTTGTCACCAAATTGCCAGGTGAGCCTCTTCTGAACAGCGGAGTGGCAACGCCCAGAGGAGACCGCATAGGGTGGGAAATGGAATCGTGGAATCATCCATAATCGAAGTGGGAGAGGGAGCAGCTGACCTGTGCCTGGGCGGTCTCGATGCGGCGGCGGGCGAGCGGGAGGAAGCGGGCGAGGAGGGAATCGACGATCTGCTTGGCGGCGCCGCCAGCGCCCATGTCGGACGTCGAGGCCGCCGCGCTGGGCGGCGTGGGGGGCAGCGGCGGGGGGTACGAGACCCCCGCTGCCGCGGCCGCCGCGGCAGCGGAGAGATGGTGGGAGGAGCGCGGGGTAGCCAGCTTGAGATCGCGGGGAAACCGACCCAGCTAGGCGGCGATGCGGAGGCGCCCCCCGCCTCGGTCTGCCCAGCCCTCTCCGAGGGTACAGACTAGAGAGATGGAGCCATTGGAGGTGGTGGAGGTCCTCGGACTCGACTGGTTTCTGTACGGAGTATTCTCTTTCCTTTTTTCCCGTTTGGGTCAGGATCAGGATTATAACTGCGCAGCCATCATCCAGCCCTTGATTTCATTCGTTCAGAGCCTAGAGCTCCAGGGTCCAACCCAACCCTTAACCAAAAAAATAATAATAATAACACCTATATGCTCTCCCTGTTTTTTTACACGTCACATTAGGTTTGTCCTTCCTATTTCATGTGAGATTTGTGTCTCTACGGCGCATCGTTCGACGTTGCTTCAGTGTAGTTTTCACACCGGGTGGTTTCTGGACCTAGGATTCCAGTTGATGCTTGTGCGAGGTCTAAAATATCAAACTGACAATCTACTAACAAATCTTTCTCTATCGTGGGCATTTTATTTATCACCAAAACATCAGCAAAAGACATGCCTAACCAACATATAACAAGCCTACTACAACCCAACTAGCAAAGAACCTTACATGAAAATCGCAACGCACCTAATAGAGCCAGCGCAACGTTGTACAAATGTGATCGGTTGCTTGGACAAACCCAAAACTACATAACCTAGCCCAAACTAAAGAGAAACCTCTTTCTAGGCCATTTGAACTCTCCCTCTTTGTGAGGATTGTTTGATTCTTGTGAGATCGAAAGAATTGAGTTGAGGGATTGGGTGATCTAGAGAGAAATAAAACAATCCCACTCTCGAGCACTTGCGGATCTTGTCAAGCATTTGGTGAAGTGTTTGTTAGTCTTGGAGGTGGAGCCTCCTGGACAACAAGGAGTTACTCAGTGAGCTCGAGCTCCTAAGCTTGTGGTAAGCCACAGGAAGTTTGTGAAAGTTCTGATTTCATCTCCGCAAGGGAACAAATCGAATAGCGAAGTGGCGAAAGCGGTTGAAAGAAATCTGGCTCCCTTTGGATCGAAGCTCCTCAATGGAGACGTAGAATTCACGAAGGTGAATCCGAACTTCGTTAAAAAAATCAGGTGTATCCTTTGGTTGTTCTTGTTGTTCTTCATTGTTTCTGAAAGGATCAAGATGCCCAAGAGGGAGGGTGAATTAGGCTAATTCTAAATTTCTCTGCAATAATTAAATTCTATGGTTAGCCCAATTAACCCCTTGTGCCTAGAAAGTGTTTCTAATTGTTCTACCGCACAAAAGACTTGCAACCTAAGTTCCAATCCTACTCTAGCATGGCAATTCTATGAATGTAAAGACAAGAATTGAATTGCTCAAAGTAAATGCTCAAAGTAAATAGAGAAGGAGGAACGCGGCGATGTTTTGCTGAGGTATCGGAGAGTCTCCACTCCCCACTAGTCCTCGTTAGAGCACCCGCGCAAGGATGTAGCTCTCCCTTGATCCGCGCAAGGCTACGGGTTGAATCTTCGACACTCCGTCGTGGTGAATCACCCACAATCGCTCACAACTTGAGTTGGGTCATCCATAAGCTCTCCGGATGATCACCAAGCTCCCAATCACCACCAAGCCGTCTAGGTGATGACGATCACCAAGAGTAACAAGCATGAACTCTCACTTGATCACGACAAGCCTAATGAGAACGGTGGATGCACACTTTGCTACTCTTGATCTTCACTAATGAGGGCTTTCTTTGGGATTCTCAAATCTCAATCACCTCACTAGAATCTTGCTCTTTTTGGCATTCTCTAAGGTGTTTCTTAACTGTTGGAATGAGCAAAAGTACCCCCACACACGAGTGGAGGTGGTATTCATAACATCGGCTGAAAAACGAACCGTTATGTGCCTTTGCGGGCTGACCGGACGCTCTGGTCATGTTGACCGGATGCACCGGTCAGTACACCCCGAACTCCAGTGGTTAAGTGTTGACCGGACGCTGGCCAGCGTCCGGTCAGCACTGACCAGACGCGTCCGGTCACGTTTTTCCCTCACTGGAAGCTTACTGATGTCGACCGGACTCTGGACCCCCAGTGTCCAGTCACTTGCTGAGTAGCGTCCGGTCAGTAGCTGGAACCTAATCAGTGTCCGGTCAGCATTGACCGGACATATCCGATCAGGATTCTCCCTCTCCAGAACCTTACTAGAGTCGACCGGATGCTGGCCCTCAGCGTCCGATGACTTGACCTTGCGGCGTCCGGTCACTTCCAGATGCTTTCACCTTGGTCAAATGAACTGACCGGACCCTGAGCCAGCATCCGGTCACACCGGAGCCAGCGTTCGGTCAGTATTTGACCCTCCATTCACTTCCAACTCTCGATCACATGTGAATGAAGTTTGCTCCATTGGATCAAAGGGCTATTATGGAGCTACCTAGTGCTAGTTTTAACAAGTGTGCACCACACCTAACTCACTAGACTCACCTAGGTCAAGCTACCCGTTCATACCCCCCTTAATAGTATGGCCAAAGGTAAAACAAAGTCCTAAACTACTCTAAGTGTCTCTCCAACTCTAATCGACACTTAGAACTAGTCCATCCTTAACCTTGTCGTCCATCCTTTGAAAACCGAAATGATTTCCATCGTAGGGGCATGACAACCATGATTGCCTAATTGATCTCCATTACCGTGACCTAACTTAATTGTTTCTGCAAAACACACGTTAGTCACAGTAATCATGTATTGTCATTAATCACCGAAACCCAACTAGGGGCCTAGATGCTTTCAGTTTCAACCTAATCTACTTGTTGTGAAGCATTTAGTCAAAACCATCTTGTGGAACTTGCTCACCATACTCCCCTATACGTGTAGTAAAAGTAGATCTGAATTCCATTGGTTGAATTGGTAGATCGATTAGGTTCTTCACTCATAAAGTCAGAATTCCACGTCATGGTTGGAATTCCTGATCAAGGTCAAAAATTTCGAGGACTAGAATTCCTGATAGTTGTCATTTAATCCGCTGCAAAGTTTGAAATTTCAAGTTTTCCTATTCACCCCTCTAGGCGACATATCAATCATTTCAATACCCACAAATCCTCTTCTTTGAGTGCTGCTCTGATGCCTCACGTAGACATTCTAAGCCTTATGAGACACTCCCCACACCCTCTCTTTTATGAGATTGATCCATAGTTGCAAAACTCAAGCGGTGGATTGAGTGAGATTAAAACCAACGAGCAACAGAGATTAAGCCATGCCTTGAACACTTGTAGCAGATTAAGATATTGTGAAGCATTTGTTACTCTTGAAGATCATGTCTCCTAGATGGCTAGAAGCTATTGGCGAGCACCAAGGTCGTGGAGTGTCGTGGGAAGTTTTGTGAGGGGCTTTGCTCTTGTCCTCGAAAAGAAAAATGCCAAACTGGTGGATAAAGGAAAGTTGTTGAAAGAAACCTGGATAGAGCCTGACTGCGTGTGGTTGCTCATGGCTTCCTCACAAAAGACGTAGGGTTTGAGTAGAGACCCGAACTTCGATGAACATATCATTTTGTCTCCTTTTGTGCTTTACTTTGCTATATATTTGTGTTTATCTTGATCTAGCAAAAGATTGAAGCTAGAGTTGGAAAGAGAAAATTTTGGTTTTGAGGTTTGCACTGCCATGAATGCACGATTAGTGCAGTTTGACTTGGAGAGACTATAATTTATTTATTTCTGTCTTTAGTCATTTGCTTGGTAGGTGTGTAACTCCTAGACTTGTTCAATATATCTTATTTTTAATGGTTTTCGTATTTTAACTTGGATTTTTTTAGAAACGCCTATCTAACCCTCTTTAGGTGACATCTTTGGTCCTTTTAGTGAGTCCAATGAGGGTGTTTTGTGACCCAGGCATGCTTAGAATCCCTCATATTTGTCTAGTGCACTATAGTAGGGTTCCACTAGAGCTTTGTCACAGTGAACATGTTTGTGAGGCAAAGAGACAACAAAGTTAAATGGAATTCTTCGGTGCCCCACTAGAGAAGTCACCTGAATAACAATAATAGTTACTGATAACTGTGTTAGTGACTGACTGACCATTACATTTTCTTTAGTGCAACTTCCGTGCATCAAAGGAGACTAACCAGTGCTCCCGATTTGAACCCAATGAGTCTGTAAAGGTTAATATGTCTGGGGTCTATATATATTTGGTTCCCTAGCCATGTGAACCTCTTTTTGGACATATGCAAAGCCTCGTACACATACCAGAGTTGAGCATCCACTCACATATTCTTGCTAAGTGTTTTTGGAGAGTGTAAGCTAGATTCTAGTGTTAAACTTTGAGGGAGTGATCAAGTGATGCTAGTGTCGCGTACCATAAACGGGGTACCCCGAGCGTACACCAAAAGAATCACTTAAACCTCATCAATAACAAAGCCAAAGGGTAAGCCATTTGTTAAACCCTAGCCCCGTCCGAGCCCGCCAGCTCTCCGCCTCGCTCCTGGCCTCGCACGGGAGGTCTTGGCGGCCTGCCAAACCTCCGCCTCATGCAGGGCCTCGCACAGAGGGCCTCGATGGGGAACCGATTCTCTGTCCCACCTAAGGCCCCGCGCATAAAGTCTCAGACAAGATGACGGTTCTCCGTCTCGCTCGAAGCTGGCTCGACAACAACCCGTCGCTTCTGCCTCGACCAGCCTCCCCGATAGCATGTCGTGTCCCATTAATGCGTCAACCACTTTTGCAATCTCAGCCGGACGATGGCTTGACACCGTAGAATGGCCGATGGGATAGGAAGTCACATCAATGCCATACTGACCAGGACCGGGCGCGGTTGGGGTTACCGGCCACTGTGTTCTGGTGCTGTGCCCACGATCAGCGCCTGCACTACACTATGCCATGTAACCCCCGCCTCGGAGACAACGTGGCATGGGGAGTCTAGTGCAGGTCATCATAGCCTCGGAATCAGCGTACAAGATCAACTGTTCCCTCCGAGCCTCGGCAATCTACATCCGGGTCTCGGCAATCTCGGGATTCACGTCTACCGAGACCCCCATGATGGCTCAGCCTCGGCACCAACTGAGCCTCGGCTTCTCACGCAGTCAACACACAGTGACCAGCACGTCGACCGCCACACCCACTTCAAGGTGACGCTAGAGCTCCCACGACGCATAGGATCTGATGTGACCAGCGCGTCGCCCCAGTACTTCAAGGACAAGACCACTCCGTCGCCCACGCCGCCATAGTAACAGGCTACAGGGCTCAGACATGCCACCTCCGTTCGCATGACGCCGTGTAGCTAGCGCATGTGTCACCCTTGTCCCCCCCTTCAACTATAAAAGGGAGGGATCAGGGCCGTTTCTAGGGGAGGAGACTAACGATTAGGCCTGCGCCCACACGGACGAACACACGAGCTCCCCTATTGCTTGAGATCAACATCTCAAGCAATCCACGCCGCTCCACCTAGAGACCTGGGACTAGCTCCCTCTCTCATCCTGCTTTAACCCCCTACTACAAGCATTTCGGTGCAAGGAATACAAGATCGATCTCTCAAACTGGACGTAGGGTACCCATTACCCGAACCAGTATAAACCTTGTGTCTCTTTGCATCACCATCCGGGATTGGGAACACGCAGTACAAATTTACTAGTTGGTTGAGGGCTCACCGGTCCGAAACACCGACAGTTGGCGCGCCAGGTAGGAGACTCTGCGTGTCAGCTTCGTCATCCCAACAAGTTCCGGATGGCAGACCCCATACGACCACTGCATCTCGGCACTGTGGTCTGGTTTGGGAGCCTAGAGTTCATGTCTCTAGGGCACGAGTACGACATGGTACTCCTCACACCCTGAGCCCCGCCTGCCAATGACGACGTCACGCACCCACAGCCCAGGCGCAGGCGGTGCCTGGGCGGCCGCTCTCGTCGTGCTCGCCAGGCACGACGCGAGCGGGGCCACGCCAACACCACGCGAACCCAGGGCGACACACCGCGCTCCGCCGGTATCCCATGCCTAGCTGTTGGCACAAGGTCCCTGGTTGGGGACCAATCTGGCCTGAGCTAGGACAAGGGAAAGACGCCGGTGGCGTGCGACAACGCCCCGTCACCAAGCTCTACCCTGCCACCTCCTAAGGAGCCGACTCCGGCGAAGCAGAACCCGGCTCCGGCGAAGCAGAACCCGGCGATGGCACCATCCGTACCCCTTCGGGTTGAGAAACGCCGCCGCCTCCTATGCTTATGCCTACGCTTCCACTCATGCGGAGCCCTCAGGACACCACCAACGTTTCGCCCTCGACTTCAGTACCGCAACTTCGACTCACTCCCACGCCGACTCCTCGGAGGTGGACGAGGCGTGGGCCGGAGCGGATTTCTCCGGGCTTCGCGACCCTAAAGCCATGCGTCGCTTCCTAGCCACGAGTGACTATTGCTTTGGCTACTCCGACTCTAACGACGAAGATACTTACGATCCTACTCATGAGTGCTTCCACGTCGGACTCGGGATGCCAAGCACGGGCGATGAGGACGAGGGGGCAGGCAACTGTACTCTGCTTTGCCAGGGAACAGGCGATGCCACGCCCTCACGCATTGTCCCACCGGCAGCGCGGAACGAGAACCTTGCCCTCGGACAACTTCAATGCCCAGACCTAGAGCAGCTCCGTGAGCTTCAGGCCAAGGTCGAGCAAGATCGACTCCTTCTGCAACAGCTCCGAAACACTCTTGAGCAGGAGCAGTAGGGCCGCGGTGATGGCGGAGGAGCCCGACGGTGGGCTCACGACATCCACCACCGCATCAACGATGACGAAGGGGGCGATCATCCCCCAATCTTTGGTCACGCTAGCTAGAATGTCGTGGCTGCGGCGATGCTAGTGCGCGCGATGCCCGAGCCCTTTACCACAGAGGGGCGACGGGTTCGCGGCGAGCTCCGGGATCTCCTTGAGACTGTCGCGGTGCAGTAGGTCGAGAGTTCTGCCTCCTGACGGTGTGGAGCCGCCTCGGACCTCCCCTCGGCACCGCATCGGCAGGATAGGGAGGCCTCGGTTTGTCCCGAGCCCGCTCGAGCACCAACAATCAACAGGGTCCCCTCGGTCCACGACCACCTCAACAACCGACGCGAGGCGCAAGGCGACCACGAGGTGGTCGGGCGACGATGGCACCACGATAGTGAGGGGCCCGCTCGGGGCTACCATCCGCACCGGGGCGACCGCTACGATAGTGAGGAGGACCGCAATCCTTCTCCCGAGCCACCTGACCCACGAGTTTTTAGCAGAGCCATCCACGTTGCTCATTTCCTGGCCTAGTTTCGGCAACCGGCCAACCTCACGAAGTACAACGGCGAGACCAACCCCGAGCTCTAGCTTGCCGATTACCGCCTGGCTTGTCAGCTAGGCGGCGCGGACGATGACCTGCTCATCATCCGCAACCTCCCCTTGCTCTTGTCAGACTCAGCATGAGCCTGGCTCGAACACCTTCCTCCCTCACAGATCCACGACTGGCGCGACTTGGTTAGAATCTTCGTCGGGAATTTCTAGGGCACATACGTACGCCCTGGAAACTCCTGGGACCTTAAGAGCTGCCGCCAGAAATCGGACGAGTCTCTCCGAGACTTCATCCAGCGCTTCTCCAAATAGTGCATCGAGTTGCCCAACGTCGGTGACTCAGAAATTGTCCAGGCTTTCCTCTCCGGCACCACCTGCCGAGACTTGGTCCGAGAGTTAGGCCGGAACATGCCCCGCTCAGCTGCTGTGCTCCTCGACATCGCCACCAACTTCGCCTCGGGTGAAGAGGCAGTTGGAGCCATCTTCCCCGACAACGATGCCAAGGGGAAGCGAAGGGACGAGGCCACCGAGGCCTCAGCTCCCCGCCTCCCCAGGAAAAAGAAAAAGGGTCGCCAGGGGAAGTAGGAGATCCTCGAGGCTGATCTAGTCGTGGCCGCGGAGCTTAAGAATCCCCGAGGCCCTAGGGGGCCCGGGCTCTTTGACGACATGCTGAAGAAGCCCTGCCCTTATCACCAGGGCCCGATGAGGCACACCCTCGAGGATTGCACCATGCTCCGGCGTTATTACGCCAAGCTCGGGCTCCCCGATGACGATGCCAAGAAGAGGGGCATCGACGACTAGGACAACGACAAGGATGAAGGGTTCCCCGAGGTGCACAACGCCTTCATGATCTTTGGCGGACCCTCGGCGTGCCTTACGGCGCGCCAGCGAAAAAGGGAACACCGAGAGGTCTTCTCGGTTAAGGTGGCCACTCCCTGGTACCTCGACTGGTCTCGGGAAGCGATCACCTTTGGGCGAGATGACCACCCCGACCATGTCCCAAATCCCAGGCAATACCCACTTGTCGTTGACCCGATCATCAGCAACACCCGACTCACTAAGGCGTTGATGGACGGAGGTAGCGGCCTCAACATCCTCTATGCCAACACCCTGGAGCTCCTAGAAATCGACCGGTCGCGGCTCCGGGGTGACGCCGCACCTTTCCACAGCATCGTGCTGGGGAAACGCACGTGACCCCTCGGGCGCATCGACCTTCTCGTTTGCTTCGGCACCCCCTCCAACTACCGCAAGGAAGTCCTTACCTTTGAGGTGGTTGGGTTCAAAGGAACCTACCATGTCGTCCTGGGGCGGCCGTGCTACGCCAAGTTCATGGCGGTCCCCAACTACACCTACCTCAAGCTCAAGATGCTGGGTCCCAACGGCGTCATCACGATTGAGTCCACGTACGAACATGTATACGACTGCGACGTCGAGTGCATTGAGTACGCCGAGGCTCTCGTGGAGGCTGAGACCCTCATCGTCGACCTTGACCGACTTGGCAGCCACCTGCCCGAGCCCAAGCGTTGAGCCGGGACTTTCGAGCCCGCGAAGGCCGTCAAATTCGTCCCAGTCGACCCTGCATGCCCCGACGACCGGGCGTTGAGGATCAGCGCCACTCTCGACATCAAATAGGAAGCCGTGCTCGTCGACTTTCTCCATGCGAATGCTGATATGTTCGCGTGGAGTCCCTCGGACATGCCAGGCATACCGAGGGAGGTCGCTGAGCACACCTTGGACATCTGGGCCGGCTCTTGGCCGGTGAAGCAGCGCCTGCGCCGATTCGATAAGGAAAAACGTAGGACCATCGGCGAGGAGGTGCAGAAGCTCTTGGCGTCCGGATTCATCAAGGAAGTATCCCATCCAGAGTGGTTAGCTAACCCTATGTTAGTCAAGAAGAAAAATGGGAAGTGGAGGATGTGTGTAGATTACACCAGTTTGAATAAAGCCTGTCCAAAAGTCCCCTTCCCATTACCTCGAAGCGATCAAATCGTTGACTCCACTGCGGGATGCAAGACTCTGTCTTTCCTTGATGCGTACTCCGGTTACCGTCAAATCAAGATGAAAGAGTCCGACCAGCTCGCGACTTCTTTTATCACACCATTCGGCATGTACTGCTATGTGACTATGCCTTTCGGCCTCAGAAACGCAGGGGCCACATACCAGCGGTGCATGACCCAGGTTTTTGGTGAACACATTGGGCGAACCATCGAGGCCTATGTGGACGACATCGTGGTCAAGTCTAGAAAGGCTGGGGATCTCGTCGATGACCTGGAGATAGCCTTCAAATGCCTTAGAGAGAAGGGCATCAAGCTCAACCCTGAGAAGTGTGTGTTTGGGGTTCCCCGAGGCATGCTCTTAGGGTTCATAGTCTCAGAATGCGGCATCGAGGCCAACCCGGAGAAGGTCTCGGTCATCACTAGCATGGGACCAATCCGAGACCTCAAGGGAGTGCAGAGGGTCATGGGGTGCCTTGCGGCCCTGAGCCGCTTCATCTCACGCCTTGGCGAAAAGGGCTTGCCTCTGTACCGCCTCTTGAGAAAATCCGAACGCTTTTCTTGGACCCCCGAGGCCGAAGAAGCCCTCGCCAAGCTCAAGGCACTACTCACTAGTCCTCCCATCCTGGTACCGCCAGCCAGGGACGAGGCCCTCTTACTCTATGTCGCCGCAACGACCCAAGTGGTCAGCGCGGCCGTGGTAGTGGAGAGGCAGGAAGAGGGGCACGCTTTACCCATCCAACGACATGTCTACTTCATTAGTGAAGTGCTCTCCGAGACCAAAATGCGCTACCCCCACATCCAGAAGCTGGTCTACGCCATAGTCCTAGCCCGACGCAAGCTACGTTACTACTTCGAGTCCTACCCAGTGACCGTGGTATCGTCTTTCCCCTTGGGAGAGATAATCCATAACTGGGAAGCCTCGGGTAGGATAGCCAAGTGGGCCGTCGAGCTTATGGGGGAAGCCTTGACTTTTGCGCCTCGAAAAGCGATTAAGTCTTAGGTCTTGGCTGATTTTGTGGCTGAGTGGACCGACACCCAACTACCACCTGCTCAAATTTAGACGGAGTGCTGGACCATGTACTTCGATGGGTCCCTGATGAAGACCAGGGCAGGCGCGGGTCTACTCTTCATCTCGCCCCTCGGAGTACACATGCGCTACATGGTTCGGCTCCACTTTGCCGCCTCCAACAATGCAGCCGAGTACGAAGCCCTCATCAACGGCTTGCAAATCGCCATCGAACTTGGGGTATGACGTCTCGATGTCCAGGGTGACTCACAACTCGTCGTCGATCAAGTCATGAAGGAGTCAAACTGCCTCGACCCCAAAATGGAGGCGTACTGCAAGTTGGTACGTCGCCTAGAAGACAAGTTCGACGGTCTCGAACTCAACCACATCGCGCAGAAATACAATGAGGCCGCGGATGAACTGGCAAAGATGGCATCGGCATGGGCTCCGGTCCCCCAAACATCTTTGCTAGAGACCTCCACAAGTCTTCCATCGACTACGCCTCGGTAGCGGAAGAGGGCCCACCGGCCGAACCCATTGCAGGGCTCGAGGCCCCCCTACCACCGAGACTCCTTCGACTGAGCCTGAGGTCATGGAAGTCAACACGGAGCCTCCCCAGACTGACCAGGACATGGACTGGCGAGTCCTGTTCCTTGATTGGCTCGCTCGGGGAGAGCTTCCTAGTGACAGGACCAAAGCCCGACGGCTTGCACGACAAGCCAAAACTTACATCCTCTGCAATGGCGAGTTGTATAGGCGAAGTCCATCTGGCATCCTCCAACGATGCATCACTACCAAGGCAGGCTAGGCCCTACTTGGGGACCTACACGCAGGGGCCTGCGGGCACCATGTGGCGCCTCGGACGCTTGTCGGAAACGCCTTTCCACCAAGGGTTCTACTGGCCGACGGTGGTTGCTGACGCCACCAAGTTAGTACGCTCATGCGAAGGATGTCAGTATGGCAGACGCACCTCCCGGCCCAGGCCCTCCAAACCATCCCCATTACATGGCCGTTTGCCATGTGGGGGCTCGACATGGTCGGGCCTCTACAGAAGGCCCCCGGGGGCTACACCCATCTGCTGGTAGCAATTGATAAGTTCTCCAAATGGATCGAGGCTTGCTCAATCAATCAAATCAAATCCCAGCAAGCGGCGCTATTCTTCACTGACATCATCCACAGGTTCGGGGTTCCGAACACCATCATCACCGACAACGGAACACAGTTCACCGGCCAAAAATTCCTGACATTCTGCGACGACCACCACATCAGTGTGGCCTAGTCGGCCATAGGACACCCAAGGACAAGTGGCCAAGTAGAACGCGTCAACGACATGATCCTACAAGGCCTCAAGCCAAGAATTTTCAACCGGTTGAAAAAGTTTGGCAAGAAATGGCTCACCGAACTCCCGTCGGTCATCTGGAGCCTGAGAAACACTCCAAGCCGAGCCACGGGGTTCACACCTTTCTTCCTAGTCTATGGAGCCGAGGCTGTCCTCCCCACTAACTTGGAATATGGTTCCCCAAGGCTACAGGCCTACAACGAGCAAAGCAACCGTACCACCCGCGAAGACACCCTCGACCAACTGGAGGAAGCCAGAGACGTGGCGCTACTACATTCGGCCAAGTACCAGCAAGCCATACGGCGCTATTAGGCCCGGCACATTCAAAGCCAAGACCTGAAGGTAGGTGACCTAGTGTTGAGGCTAAGGCAGAGCAACAAGGGCCGCCACAAGCTGACCCTGCTGTGGGAAGGACCATACATCGTCACTCAAGTGCTGAAGCCCGGGACCTACAAGCTAGCCAACGAGAAGGGCGTAGTTCTCAACAATGCTTGGAACATAGAACAGCTACCCTTAAATTTCCAAGCATTGTATACATTGTTTCTCGAAATACAATTAAGAAGCGTTCTTCAGTTATTTTAATTCCTCGAGAAACCCCCCAGCCCCATCACAGGCCTCGATAGTATGATAACATCACAAGGGAGACACAACTCTTCTTCTGTAGAACCGAGCCTCCCTCGGGGGCTAGATGGGGGATTCCCCCCTAAGTCCCACGCACCATTTTTTAGTTGTTTTTTAAAAAAATTCCTACGCCAAAATCTCTAGCACGCTCTGATGAATCGGTTATAAAAACCCAAGGACCGAAAAGTCTGTTCCAGGGATAGAAGGCCAGTAGAGTCGTGAGATGGCCTATGCCCCCGGGCTACGGCACTCCCTCACCACCTTTCGCCCAAGGGGCGGCTTAGGTTCCGAGGAGGTTTTTTGCAAAAGAAATCTAATCAGAGACAACAGAGGGCAGAGGCTCAGAAATACAAGAAAAACGATTAAGAAACACGAGCACTTTAAAAAAGGCCTCGACGGCCACAAGCGTTTCGATCCAAAGTTAATCCCTATTCTATTTACATGGCCTCTTGGGCCCAGGTCAAGGCTCAGGGCCTCCAGCATCGGCAGACGGCGGGGGAGGGACCACCTCCTCTTCGAACAGCTTGGCCAGCGCCGTGCCGGGGCCCTCCACCACCTCCATCAGCTTCGCGACTGCCTCGTCGGCCTCCTCGTCATCATCGGGTAGGACGTAGCCATCGCTGATGGCTTGGAGGTCAACGCCAATGTAGTGCGAAGCGATGACGGCCAGTGTAACACCCTAGGTGTTTAGCTTCCACATTTGCACTGCATTTCATAAACATGAGCATCATGCATCCCTTCGTGAACTTATATCACATGAAACATGATTTCGAAACATTGCAACATATTGTATATTTCATGTGTGTTGTTTCTTTTATGAAATGTAAAGTGTGCAACACTTAAGTGCAACATGTGCCACTCACTTTAGTGAAACAAAGTTAGTTAATACTATGCAACAAGATCATGAAACGTGTGAAACATGACTATGAAACAAGTGTAACAATTCCCGTGTTTTTCATTGTTTCAGTGCATACCATGCTTGATTCTTGTGTGACCAATGTGGGGTGTGGTTAATTATTCTCCTAAGAACCTTAGTTATACTTAGGATGTCATTTGGAACATTGTTCATGTTGATCATTTTGCCTAATTAGGTTTCCAAATCATGGTTTGACCAATTTGGACCCCTAGAGCTCCTATGTTTGACTGTTTAAAAAGTGTAGCTTAGGATGTTTGCATGTCTAAGCAACCTAAAACAAAGTTGTAGCAAATTATATAAGGAACAAAAGTTGTTTTATGACCATCTCATGAAAATGTGCAGAATATGCTAAAAAAGGACCCACAAGTCATATTTGGAGGTGGAGTCAACACCTGAAAAATTTGCTAAGTCTTAACTGTCATTTCAGTTTGATTGAGCCCACTTTGGATTGATACAACTCTTGATCCATGGAGATCTGGCTGTTGATTTCTAAATCAAAGTTGAAGCCCTACTATAGCTCTACAACTTTCATGTTCATTGTTTCCTCTAACTCATCACGGTTCAGGAGCTAATCGGTGTTAAACTTGCCCTGTCAGTCGACACCTTTGAGCTCTGAAGCGAAAAGTTCAGACATCTACAGTGTTCACCGATTCAAAAATTAGCCGACTCGTGGTGACGCGCGTCGCCAGTCGCCTGACGCTGCTGCCGGTGTCCTCCACTTGAAGCCACGCGCCTGCCTGACCTGCTCGCCATCCCATTTTCATTTCTCCGCTCGCCACAGCAAGCGCAGCCCACAAGCAGCCGCTCTGCCATTGTCGCTCCTGCTTCGCCGTCACCGAGCTCGCGCGCCGCTGCGAAAATGCGCGCTACGTCTTCCCCGTAGCTCCGCGGTGTTCCTCGCAACCTTCTCCACCACTTAGCTGGGCCATTGGAGCTTGGGTAAGGTCGTTGTGACCATTCCGCGCACCGCCACGCCATGGCCACGCCGGTGACCTCACCATGGCCAGCACGGCACCGTTCCCCTCCTCCTTTCTTAGCTCGCGTTTAGTCTTCTCCATTACATGTAGATGCTTGGATGTAAAGGCTACCACCAATGCCGGCCCAGCCGCGCCGGGACACAGCCGAGCGCCGCCATGCGCTATGGCCGAGCCGCCGAGCTCCGTGGCCGGAGCACTTAAGGACCGCTAGAGCTTCGGTTTTGTAGGTCAATCGATACGTGGGAACTTGGGGAGCACGCCGGTGCTGTTCAATTCGCTGGAGGAGTCGCGGTCGGCGAGTTCCACCGTCGCCGCGCTGTCAAAGCCGCCTCCTCTGTTTTCGTCTCGCTGACGGGTGGGGTCAGCTGACACCCGGGACCCACACGGTAGTGACTATGGATCATAGGGCTAGTTCAAAAAATTCCTGTTTTGAATGCTGATTTATGATTTTTGTATCTTCAAATGTGTAGTTCCAAATACTGTGATTCCAATTTTGTTAGACTCACAGTTAGGTCTAGTATTTAAGAAAAATATGTCTTGAGCACTTTATGTAGAAATTTTGGATGAATTAAATAGGAACCTGAAAAGTGTTTTTGAGTGCATGCAAACTTGTTTAAATCATATCTTGAGTTTCTGTGATCCAAAAATTGTAAAATTTTGTGGGTAATCTAGTATGGCTTAGTAGAAGCTCTGGTTAAAATTTGAGAGACAGTGCATGTGTAGTTTTTGAGTTATAGATTTTCCTTTTATCATTGGTAGATACTTGTGTGAATTTTTGTAAATTATCTATGAATCCTATGGCCATGAAACTTGGTAGGTAGTATCTTGGTACCTTATAGATGCTAGGAAAAATATGAAATCTATTGCTTGACACTTTTCACTAAGGTTTCCTAATTATGTCATTTTAAGCCATTCTGCCTTATCAATTTTGTGTAGGCTGTTGTACTTACTAAAATGGTGCGAAATTTTTATGGTAGTCTACTTAGGGCATGTAGTGTCTACTGTAATTTTTGTAGATTTAATGGTATAGTTTTTCATATATGTTTACTATTTCCTCTAATTAAATAAATAAATTAAGAAAGGTATTAGAGGAAATGTTTTGGGAATGAACACCCTACTTTCTGGTGTTCTTGTGATATATGTGACATGTGAGTAGATTTAGTTTTGTCCAATTATATGTTTACATCATGAGTTACTAATTATTTCGTTTACATTATGTCCCTCTGAACAGATCTGGGGGCTTTAGAAAGCTCCCCATGATATTTTGGTTTTCTGTGATTGTAATGAATACAAGAGTTGTAGATAATTTATGTATCTAGCTCCTGTCAACATTTGAGGGCATTTAGCCTAGTAGTTTAGAAACTACAGCTGTTTAAAGTTAGGTTCCAGTTTTTGCTTATTCTCTGCCTTGTGAGGATAGAGTTCTGTTGATTGATGATTTCGACCTGGTAAAGGTGTGAATCATGCTTTGAGGTCTGAAAATGTATTGTAGACAATTTTATAAGCTTTCCAGATTATCTTGTTGCACATCATTTGGATTTATAAATCTCCAGTTATGGCTAGTTTACTGTACCGCTACATAGTCTCCATTTGGTTGAAACACAAATGCTTGAGTGTATGTTTGCGCAATGTTCTCATTAATTGTTTAGGGGTTAGCCTAACTTGAGAATATGCTTAGGTGCAGGTGCTAGGTCATTAACTAAAGATGAGCAATTATACATTAGGTTGTATAAACGTGGTAAGTGAAAGTGATTTGAATAGGGCTTAAGTTGGAATATGCAAACTACAGCGAACATGTGCATTCCCCGAGCATCCCCGACATTCGTTCATGTGCATCCATGATATTTATCTTACGCATTCATGCAATAGGTGTGCCGGAGGGAGTGATGTTGCTGGAGTTCGAGGGAGCCAACCAGGAGGAGGAACCCATGGTGCAGGAAACCGACGAAGCAGTCGCCGCGGAGGAATTGCCCGAGTGCCCTGACCACTAGCCTTCCTCATTCCTGAAAGGAAAGCCCCGAAGCATATTAAGCCTCCCATGTTTTTACAAATACATTGAGTATCTTTTATTGTTGATGATGCATTACGTATAGGAATTGGTTGGAACCAATTACTGCATTATATATTCTTCCTTGTCTAGATATCGCACTGGAATCCTATTTAAGTTTAGGACGGGTTAAATGCTTAGCCATGCTTAGTGCGGTAGAAGTCAGGTGATTTCCTATCACCTGCGAGCTTAGGGATGAGGTGGATCACGGTTGGTTATATTTGCTATCGTGGAAAAGAACCATGTGAATAATGAATTAAGACCGGGCGGGGTCTTGTGTAGGTTTGGACATAGTGACTCCGTCTGAATCATTCAAGGACCGATACGCTGTACGTCCTCATGTCATGTTGAACGCAGCCTAACACTTAGCTGGCCGGATAAGTCATTCCGACCGCGAAACCTAGTAGCTCGACTCAGGCCGGGGACGCGAGCAATGGCGTGCATTCTGGAGGTAGTAAGGATGTGCGGAGAGCCATTGGCATAAGTCCAAGGCAGGTTAGAGTCCCGAACAACCTTGGCAGAGAGGTTCTCTGAGAATGCTGATCTGTTCGGACTCGTGACTCCTGAATCATACCAAAGGTGACTTGTTTGCGACCCTGACGGGGGAAGCAGGGTTTGTGTTTAGGAATACCCCTCCAGCTGGATAGGAATCGATTCGAATCGCCGTCTCTCCCGGATAGTGACAACTTGACTGAGCAGCGGCAACGTAGATTCAATTAATTTAACGATATGGTTAAATGGATGATGATGATAAGGCTGCCACAATGAATACCTGATATGGTTATTAATGTCTGCACCCTAATAAAATGATTGCTTAGTACATGTGCTAATATAGATGGCAGGTTAATGGCTAAAAAGTCACTGCTAGTCAGAATAAGAGTTGATCATACTACTTATGCTTTTCTGCAAAAAGAAAGTGTCAGCCAGCTCCACTACCTTAAGCTTTGCATAATCCTTGGTGTCATTTGTTTGGTTTTCAACGGGTAAGTCTAGCTAAGTACATTTCCGTACTCAGGGTTTATTTCCTCTTGTTGCAGATGACCTTCTATATCAGGGATTCTATAAGTATTGTCTCCACCCGGCGGGTGATGAAGACTAGATCATGGGCATGATCTCCGTTCTCTTATCTGAATGCTTTTGCTGGCCGTGATCAGCAAACCAGTATGTGTATTTGAACTCAGTGTGTGAGTTAAACTATTTGCTTCTGCATGTTTACAAGACTTGTTTTATAATAACGATGACTCTGTGATGATGTAACCTATTTGTGAACGTCTGCGAAATGTTGTAACGTACGATATGTTATGTTGAATTACTGTGATCTTGGTTGTATGCAAGTTGGTTTGAAATCCTTCGAGATTTTGGTTGACTACCGGGTTTATATGGGCTCAAGTTCGAGAATTTGATCGTTTCGGCGATTGTTTTTGTACTTGTGCTCTTATAAATTGGTCGGTTCTATGACAGCTGGCATCAGAGCTAGATTCAACATTAAACATGTCTTACGGCTATTTAAAACAAAAGCTTTTATTGTAAAAACGGTTTTCAAACTTATAGTTATATATAAGTGTTCAAAAATCAAATTTTTTATGGTATACTGGTGATCACATCCCTTATAGCCCACTTAAGGACTTCTAGGTGGCTTATATATAATTACTAACTTGGGGGAATTGATTGTTTCTATTTCGTCGTCCATGCAGCGTGATATTGCATGGGTGCCATTCGTTAGAATGGTAATGTATGGATCAATTGCCTCTACGCTAAGGTAAGTGTGAGTTGCGAGAGCATGACCGTCCAACCGTCGGTCTAGGGGAGAGCTAGTTGTGGTTACTGGAGTATTTACATGTTGCATACATGTATATATGAAGGTACTTAATTGTGGGTACAATTGTCGGGTAGTTTGGGTACTTAATCGGGGGATGTATATATGGAGAGTATCTTAGTACTACTTGTGTAATTAGCATTATATCTTGTTGGGTTGGGCTGCAATGAAGTTTTTCTGTAGGTACGCTAACAATGCACCGTGTAGATCGACTAGTTACCGCTAATTGAGAGAACGTATGTATGCCACCGTATATTCCGCTAAAGCTTAAATTTTCTTAGGTTTGTGAGGACGTACGGAACGAGCATGCATCATATTCACTCATGACATTCATATTGCATTACTCCCTCCCTTATAATTGCTTATCCCAAGTATAAAGTGCAATCTCTTAGCATGAAGTTGAGGAGATTCGCGGTATTGCAAATTATCGTCTGCAACAGTGGGGTCAAACCGTACGCGAGAGAGACGAGCTTCATAACCAGCTGATGAACCTCACTATTGCGAGCGATGAGGCTGCACAAGAATTGGATCATGTGACCCATCACAGAGATGCTTCTTTAAAGTTAGAAGAAGAGGAATACCTAGAAGAAGTCCAAGGTGTCTCCGATGTGGACAGTGATCACTTCGACGAGTAGTTCGTTAGCAAGTCTCACTAGTTAAGCTTTTGCAGTCATACTTGTAATGCACTTTAATTCGCTCCCTTCGGGATGCGTATCGTAATGGTGAAGTTTAAAACTTGTCATGTTGGAATGCACTGCGTATGGCGCTAGTAATCTACTTGATGATGGGGTGATTGGAGAATGAATTATTGCCTCTGTTTATTGTATGAAGTTTTCATTCTCGTCAGTAAATACAGTTTGGCACGATTATATTGTTCCTCTCCAATGTGCTGACATCATCAATAATTACTGGTTGTGCATTGTGTAGATGCCTCGTACTCGTTCCACCGGTGCGAGTGATGATGATGATCTTCCGCCACCACCACCCACACCAACAGAACTAATTGCAATGCTTGCGGAAGGATAGCGCACTATGGCCGAGGCCCTCCATACGGTTGCGAATCGTGATGGCCGTGGTCCACGCCAAGGACCAGATCCAAATCAATACCGTGATTTCAAGGATTTCCTTGACACGAAACCCCCAATCTTCAAGGAGGCTAAGGAGCCTCTACAAGCTGATGAGTGGTTGAATACTCTTGAGCAGAAGTTCCGTCTGCTCCGCTTGACTGAGGTGCTAAAAACTGAGTACACATCGCACCAACTGCATGGGCCTGCTGGCATTTGGTGGAGTCATCATCGGTCCACTATGCCTGCTAATGCCCAAATCACCTAGGATCTGTTCAAGTCTGCTTTCAGGGGAAATTACATTCCTCCTGGTCTCATGGCGATCAAGCATACAGAGTTCATGAAGCTGACTCAGGGGAACAAGAGCCTGAATGAATACCTGCAAGCTTTCAACAACCTTGCAAGGTATGCTACTGAGTTTGTGGATACCGATGCCAAGAAGATTACAAGCTTCAAGCGGGGACTTAGCCCCAAACTGATGAAGACCATGGGAAATTGCAAGTGCGCTCATTTTAATGAGTTTGTGAGTGATGCTTTATCGCAAGAGAACAACAATGCTGTGTATGCTGCTTCAAAAAGTCGTAAGAGGGCCTATGAGGCGGGCACCTCACAATCTAAGGCTCCCATCGCACAAAGGGCTCCATTCCGTCCTCCAGCGTCAGCCGCTAAGTTTTGCCCACCGCAGAAGAAGAATCCCGCCAAGACTGGGTTTTGCAAGGCATTTACAGTTGCTCTTCCCAAGGGCACTACCAGTCAAGGCAGTTCCAGGGCTCCACCAAGCAACATGCCATGCTAGAACTGCAACAAGATAGGCCACTGGGCAAGGGAATGCCCTTACCCTAAGAAGAATAATTACCAGGGTGGCCATCAGGGACAAGTGAACCACACTAATATTACTGAGATTCCTTCAGGAGAGGTAGTGACTGCTGGTAAGTTTCTGATTGACCAACACCCTGTAGTTGTACTATTTGATTCAGGTGCTTTGCATTCCATCATTAGTCCATCATTTGCATCCAAGTTTATGCAGAAAACATATACTGTTGAGGGTGAGGGTTATTGTATTAGGGCTGCCAGTGGTATTATCCCAACCAAGCTGGTAGTTGGGGACGTACAATTTGAGATAGAGGGGCGAAGTTATTAGGTTGATCTGGTAGTTTTACCGGGGCTAGGTATCGATGTGATATTGGGAATGAATTAGATGAGCCGTCATGGAGTGCTTATTGATACATCGACTAGGGTAGTTATGCTCAGAGATCCTGGCAATCAGGAGGGTTTTCTAGTACAGTTACCCAGGGACATCAATCTTTCTTGCACAACCAATGCGGTGCAAGCAAAGTCTCTGGTAGATATCCCCGTCGTGTGTGACTTTCCGGATGTTTTCCCCGATGATTTACCTGGATTGCCCCCGGATCGAGAAGTAGAATTCAAGATAGAGTTGCTTCCTGGTACAACTCTCATCTCTAGAAGGCCATATAGAATGCCTCCTAATGAACTAGCCAAACTTAAGACCCAGTCGAATGAACTGCTAAAGAAAGGCCTTATCCGCCCTAGTTCATCTTCGTGGGGGTGCCCAGCCATCTTTGTGAAGAAGAAGGATCAATCTCTATGCATGTGTGTAGATTATAGACCCTTGAATGCAGTTACAATCAAGAATAAGTACCCTCTGCCACGCATCGATATCTTGTTTGATCAGTTGTCTAAAGCAAAAGTCTTTTCTAAGATTGATTTGAGATCTGGGTATCATCAAATCAAAATTCAGCCTGAGGATGTCCCAAAAACCGCATTCTCTACAAGATATGCTCTATATGAGTACCTGGTTATGTCTTTTGGATTGACCAATGCCCCTACACATTTTATGTATCTAATGAATTCAGTGTTTATGCCCGAGTTGGATAAATTTGTGGTGGTATTTATAGATGATATGCTGGTCTATTCTGAGAATGAAGAAGATCATGTTGAATATTTACGGGTGGTTCTCACTAAATTGCGGGAACACCAGCTGTATGCAAAGTTCAGCAAATGTGAATTCTGGCTTCGTGAGGTACCTTTTCTTGGACACGTATTGTCCGATGGTGGAATTATGGTTGATCCCACCAAGGTGCAAGAAGTATTGAACTGGAAGGCTCCCGTCTTGGTGCACGAGGTTCGGAGTTTTCTAGGGTTGGCTGGCTATTATCGTCGCTTCATCCCGGATTTCTCTAAAATAGCCAAGCCTATGACTCGATTGCTGCAAAAAGACATGAAGTTTGTCTGGACTTCCGAGTGTGATATGGCTTTCCATACCCTGCGAACTCTTCTAACATTGGCTCCGGTTTTGGCACAACTGGACATCGAGAAACCTTTTAATGTGTTCTGTGATGCATTAGGTATTGGGTTAGGAGGTATTCTTATGCAAGAGGGTAGAGTCATTGCTTATACCTCTCGCCAACTTCGGAAGCATGAAGTGAATTATCCAACGCATGACTTGGAACTCGCTGCAGTTGTTCATGCTTTGAAGGTCTAGAGACATTATTTACTTGGCAATGTGTGCAACATCTACACTGATCATAAAAGTCTCAAGTACATCTTCACTCAACCTGAGTTGAATATGCGTCAGAGAAGATGGCTCGAGTTGATCAAGGATTAGAACCTTCAAGTGCACTATCACCCTGGCAAAGCAAACGTCGTCGCAGATGCCTTGAGCAGAAAGCCTCATTGCCACTCATTGATTGAGAGTGATGTCCATTTGTCAAAGCTCCTTCATCCTGCAGTCCTTCACAACATCACTATCAGTTGTACTCTATAGAGTTGAATTATCGAGCTACAGAAGACAGATGCAAGTGTGTTTCACATCCAGCGCAAGATGAAAGAGCAAGAAACCAAACATTTTCGAGTAGATGAGGAAGGCGTGTTATGGTTCAAGGATAGGTTGGTAGTTCTGAAGGATAGAGAGCTTAGAAATCAAATCATATCCGAAGCTCATTCCTCTAAACTATCTATTCATCCTGGTAGTAGTAAAATGTATCATGATTTGAAGCCTCGATTTTGGTGGACCAAAATGAAGAAAGAGATAGCTGCTTATGTGGCTAGGTGTGACACTTGTTGTCGGGTCAAGGCGGTGCACATGAAAGCTAGATTACTTCAGCCACTCTCTATTCCAGGTTGTAAATGGGAAGAGATAAGTATGGATTTTATTGTTGGACTCCCTACTACTCAGAGGAATTTTAACTCAATTTGGGTAATTGTGGACCGACTGACCAAGTCGGCACACTTCATTCCAGTCCGCATAGATTTCGTCCAACCGACTATGCGGAGTTGTACTTCAACCAAATAGTCCGACTTCATGGGATCCCTCATACTATTGTCTCAGATAGAGGACCATAGTTCACTGCTCGCTTTTGGGATCACTTACATGGATTATTAGGGACTAAGCTAGTAAGAAGTTCTGCCTATCATCTGCAAACCAATGGGCAAACTGAACGAGTGAATCAAATCTTAGAAGATATATTGAGAGCATGTGTCATCTCGGCTAAGGGCTCATGGGAAAAATGGTTACCCCTAGCTGAATTCTCATACAATAATAGTTATCAAGAGAGCATAAAGATGGCACCGTTTGAAGCTTTGTATGGCCGGAAGTGTAGAACCCCGTTGAACTGGGTAGAAGCCGGTGAAAGGAGATATTATGGAATTGATTTTGTTCAAGAAGCCAAAGAACAAGTCCGTACTATCCAAACCCACATGGCCGCAGCTTAAGCTAGGCAGAAAAGTTATGCTGATCAACATAGAAAACCTATTGAATTTGAGGTTGGAGACTTCGTTTATCTGAAAGTCTCACCTATGAAGTGTGTCCAACGCTTTGGTGTGAAGCGAAAGCTTGCGCCGAGATATGTTGGTCCGTTTGAAATCATTGGACAAAGTGGTAAAGTGGCGTATAAGATTCAATTACCTCCTGAGATGAGTGCTATCTTCAATGTCTTTCATGTATCCCAATTGAAGAAATGTCTTCGCGTCCCTGAAGAGAGAGTTCCATTGGGGGATATCGAGTCAAAATCTGATTTGACCTTTGAAGAAAAGCCGGTTCGAGTGATTGACACTCGGGAGCGAGTGACTCGGAGTCGGGTAGTCAAGTTCTACAAAGTCATGTGGAGCAATCAGGGTAGTGAACGCGATGCAACGTGGGAAAGAGAAGATTATTTGAGGGATGGTTATAAGGAATTCTATCAACAATGGTACGCTTTTCAAATCTTGGGACGAGATTTTTATAAGGGGGGAGGGCTGTAACACCCCAGGTGTTTAGCTTCCACATTTGCACTGCATTTCATAAACATGAGCATCATGCATCCCTTCGTGAACTTATATCACATGAAACATGATTTCGAAACATTGCAACATGTTGTATATTTCATGTGTGTTGTTTCTTTTATGAAATGTAAAGTGTGCAACACTTAAGTGCAACATGTGCCACTCACTTTAGTGAAACAAAGTTAGTTAATACTATGCAACAAGATCATGAAACATGTGAAACATGACTATGAAACAAGTGTAACAATTCCTGTGTTTTTCATTGTTTCAGTGCATACCATGCTTGATTCTTGTGTGATCAATGTGGGGTGTGGTTAATTATTCTCCTAAGAACCTTAGTTATACTTAGGATGTCATTTGGAACATTGTTCATGTTGATCATTTTGCCTAATTAGGTTTCCAAGTCATGGTTTGACCAATTTGGACCCCTAGAGCTCCTGTGTTTGACTGTTTAAAAAGTATAGCTTAGGATGTTTGCATGTCTGAGCAACCTAAAACAAAGTTGTAGCAAATTATATAAGGAACAAAAGTTGTTTTATGACCATCTCATGAAAATGTGCAGAATATGCTCAAAAAGGACTCACAAGTTAGATTTGGAGGTGGAGTCAACACCTGAAAAATTTGCTAAGTCTTAACTGCCATTTCAGTTTGATTGAGCCCACTTTGGATTGATACAACTCTTGATCCATGGAGATCTAGCTGTTGATTTCTAAATCAAAGTTGAAGCCCTACTATAGCTCTACAACTTTCATGTTCATTGTTTCCTCTAACTTGTCACGGTTCAGGAGCTAATCGGTGTTAAACTTGCCCTGTCAGTCGACACCTTTGAGCTCTGAAACGAAAAGTTCAGACATCTACAGTGTTCACCAATTCAGAAATCAACCGACGCATGGTGACGCGCGTCGCCGGTCACCTGACCGCGCAGGCCACCCGCCGTGGCGGGCCTGACGCCGCTGCCGGTGTCCTCCACTTGAAGCCGCGCGCCTGCCTGACCTGCTCGCCATCCCATTTTCATTTCTCCGCTCACCACAGCAAGCGCAGCCCACAAGCAGCCGCTCCACCATTGCCGCTCCTGCTTCGCCGTCGCCGAGCTCGCGCGCCACTGTGAAAACGTGCGCTACGTCTTCCCCGTAGCTCCGCTGTGTTCCTCATGACCTTCTCCACCACTTAGCCGGGCCATTAGAGCTTGGGTAAGGTCGTTGTGACCATTCCGCGCACCGCCACGCCATGGCCGCGCCGGTGACCTCACCGTGGCTAGCACGGCACCGTTCCCCTCCTCCTTTCTTAGCTCGTGTTTAGTCTTCTCCATCACGCGTAGATGCTTGGATGTAAAGGCTACCACCAATGCCGGCCCAGCCACGCCGGGACACGGCCGAGTGCCGCCATGCGCCATGGCCGAGCCGCCGAGCTCCGTGGCCGGAGCACTTAAGGACCGCTAGAGCTTCGGTTTTGTAGGTCAATCGACACGTGGGAACTTGGGGAGCACGCTGGTACTGTTCAATTCGCTGGAGGAGTCGCCGTCGGCGAGTTCCACCGTCGCCGCACTATCAAAGCCGCCTACTCTGTTTTCGTCTCGCTGACGGGTGGGGTCGGCTGACACCCGGGACCCACACGGCAGTGACTGTGGTTCATAGGGCTAGTTCAAAAAATTCCTGTTTTGAATGCTGATTTGTGATTTTTGTATCTTCAAATGTGTAGATCCAAATACTATGATTCCAATTTTGTTAGACTCACAGTTAGGTCTAGTATTTAAGAAAAATATGTCTTGAGCACTTTATGTAGAAATTTTGGATGAATTAAATAGTAACTTGAAAAGTGTTTTTGAGTGCATGCAAACTTGTTTAAATCATATCTTGAGTTTCTGTGATCCAAAAATTGTGAAATTTTGTGGGTAATCTAGTATTGCTTAGTAGAAGCTCTGGTTAAAATTTGAGAGACAGTGCATGGTAGTTTTTGAGTTATAGATTTTCCTTTTATCATTGGTAGATACTTGTGTGAATTTTTGTAAATTATCTATGAATCATATGGCCATGAAACTTGGTAGGTAGTATCTTGGTACCTTATAGATGCTAGGAAAAATATGAAATCTGTTGCTTGACACTTTTCACTAAGGTTTCCTAATTATGCTATTTTAAGCCATTCTGCCTTACCAATTTTGTGTAGGCTGTTGTACTTACTAAAATGGTGTGAAATTTTTATAGTAGTCTACTTAGGGCATGTAGTGTCTACTGTAATTTTTGTAGATTTAATGGTGTAGTTTTCATATATGTTTACTATTTCCTCTAATTAAATAAATAAATTAAGAAAGGTATTAGAGGAAATGTTTTGGGAATGAACACCCTACTTTATGGTGTTCTTGTGATATGTGTGACATGTGAGTAGATTTAGTTTTGTCCAATTATATGTTTACATCATGAGTTACTAATTATTTCGTTTGCATTATGTCCCTCTGAATAGATCTGGGGGCTTTAGAAAGCTCCCCATGATATTTTGGTTTTCTGTGATTGTAATGAATACAAGAGTTGTAGATAATTTATGTATCTAGCTCCTGTCAAAATTTGAGGGCATTTGGCCCAGTAGTTTAGAAACTACAGCTGTTTAAAGTTAGGTTCCAGTTTTTGCTTATTCTCTGCCTTGTGAGGACAGAGTTCTGTTGATTGATGATTTCGACCTGGTAAAGGTGTGAATCATGCTTTGAGGTCTGAAAATGTATTGTAGACAATTTTATAATCTTTCCATATTGTCTTGTTGCACATCATTTGGATTTATAAATCTCTAGTTATGGCAAGTTTACTGTACTGCTACATAGTCTCCATTTGGTTGAAATACAAATGCTTGAGTGTATGTTTGCGCAATGTTCTCATTAATTGTTTAGGGGTTAGCCTAACTTGAGAATATGCTTAGGTGCAGGTGCTAGGTCATTAACTGAAGATGAACAATTATACATTAGGTTGTATAAACGTGGTAAGTGAAAGTGATTTGAATAGGGCTTAAGTTGGAATATGCAAACTACATCGAACATGTGCATTCCCCGAGCATCCCCGACATTCGTTCATGTGCATCCAAGATATTTATCTTGCGCATTCATGCAATAGGTGTGCCGGAGGGAGTGACGTTGCTGGAGTTCGAGGGAGCCAACCAGGAGGAGGAACCCGTGGTGCAGGAAACCGACGAAGCAGTCGCCGTGGAGGAATTGCCCGAGTGCCCTGACCACCAGCCTTCCTCATTCCTGAAAGGCAAGCCCCGGAGCATATTAAGCCTCCCATGTTTTTACAAATACATTGAGTATCTTTTATTGTTGATGATGCATTATGTATAGGAATTGGTTAGAACCAATTGTTGCATTATATATTCTTCCTTGTCCAGATATCGCACTGGAATCCTATTTAAGTTCAAGACGGGTTAAATGCTTAGCCATGCTTAGTGCGGTAGAAGTCAGGTGATTTCCTGTCACCTGCGAGCTTAGGGATGAGGTGGATCACGGTTGGCTATATTTGCTATCGTGGAAAAGAACCATGTGAATAATGAATTAAGACCGGGCGGGGTCTTGTGTAGGTTTGGACATAGTGACTCCGTCTAAGTCGTTTAAGGACCGATACGCTGTACGTCCTCATGTCATGTTGAACGTAGCCTAACACTTAGCTGGCCGGATAAGTCGTTCCGACCGTGAAACCTAGTAGCTCGACTCAGGCCAGGGACACGAGCAGTGGCGTGCATTCTAGAGGTAGTAAGGATGTGCGGAGAGCCATTGGCATAAGTCCAAGGCGGGTTAGAGTCCCGAACAACCTTGGCAGAGTGGTTCTTTGAGAATGCCGATCTGTTCGGACTCGTGACTCCTGAATCGTACCAAAGGTGACTTGTTTGCGACCCTGATGGGGGAAGCAGGGTTTGTGTTTAGGAATACCCCTCCAGCTGGATAGGAATCGATTTGAATCGCCGTCTCTCCCAGATAGTGACAACTTGACTGAGCAGCGGCAACGTAGATTCAATTAATTTAACGATATGGTTAAATGGATGATGATGATAAGGCTGCCATAATGAATACCTGATATGGTTATTAATGTCTGCACCCTAATAAAATGATTGCTTAGTACAGGTGCTAATATAGATGGCAGGTTAATGGCTAAAAGTCACTGCTAGTCAGGATAAGAGTTGATCATACTACTTATGCTTTTCTGCAAAAAGAAAGTGTCAGCCAGCTCCACTACCTTAAGCTTTGCATAATCCTTGGTGTCATTTGTTTGGTTTTCAACGGGTAAGTCTAGCTAAGTACATTTCCGTACTCAGGGTTTATTTCCTCTTGTTGCAGATGACCTTCTATATCAGGGATTCTGTAAGTATTGTCTCCACCCGGCGGGTGATGAAGACTAGATCATGGGCATGATCTCCGTTCTCTTATCTGAATGCTTTTGCGGGCCGTGATCAGCAAACCAGTATGTGTATTTGAACTCGGTGTATGAGTTAAACTATTTGCTTCCGCATGTTTACAAGACTTGTTTTGTAATAACAATGACTCTGTGATGATGTAACCTATTTGCGAATGTCTGCGAAATGTTGTAACGTATGATATGTTATGTTGAATTAATGTGATCTTGGTTGTATGCAAGTTGGTTTGAAATCCTTCGAGATTTCGGTTGACTACCGGGTTTATATGGGCTCAAGTTCGAGAATTTAATCGTTTCGGCGATTGTTTTTGTACTTGTGCTCTTATAAATTGGTCGGTTCTGTGACAGCCAGCACGCGCTTGATGCCCGTATGCAGCGCCCCTCGGAGTCGCTCGCCCACTTGGTCACTCAATGCAATCAAGCGACTCCCGAGAGAGCTTCCTGACTGGACCCCCTCAACTTCTAGGGCCTCGTAGGTGGTACGGGCGGCGCTCTTCAGAGCATCATGCTCCCTGATCTTGGTTTCAAGCTCCGCCTGCACTATGGTGGAGGCCTTGGCTGCCTGGGTGACCTCCTTCTCCAGCTCTACGCCAAATGCAATGGAACAAGGTTGAGTGCAAAGGAGTACAAGCTAGAACAAGGGCGGAAGTCTACAGAACTCACCCTCGGCCTTCTGCCCCCAGCGTTGGGCCTCGACCTGAGAAGCCTCGGCTTTCTCCTTCCAACGCTGGGCCTCGACCCAAGACACCTCGGCCTTCTCCTTCAGGCACTAGGCCTCGACCCGAGCAGCCTTGGCCGCCCTAGAAGCCTCTCTCCCCAGCTCTACGTTACACCAGGGAGTTAGGGAGCGAATACAAGAAAAGTGAATAAAATGAGGGGGATAGGACTCACCCTCGGCCTTTCCCCTCCAGACCACAGCCTTTGTCTGGGAGGCCTCAGCCACCGTAAGGGCCTCATCCAAGGCACCTTTCGTCAGCTGGTGCGCACTCTGCTCTGCCCCTAGCTGCCCAGCAAGGACCTTGCCCAAGGCCGTGGCTTCTCCAGCCCGGGACCTAAAGGCGTCCCGCTCACCAGCCACGCGGGTCAGCTCCTCCTCCAACTCCTTGACCCGTACCGCTAGAGGGGCAACCTACTCCTAGGCCATGGCTGCCTCGACCTTTGCATTGGCACAACAAAGGTGGAGGTCCTCCACCTCCACGCTCCGCGTCGCCAGAAGCTCGTGGGCACCGGCAAGCAAGCCCTTCTATTGCTGAAGCTGGTCCCAGACGTCCCTCTCCCGTCGAAGAAAGACCAACTTCCTGAGGGACTGGGTCTCGAGCTCCTGGGTAAGCAGAACAGGGGTCATTCACTATAAGAAAACTCAGAAAAAGACAACACCGCATGAGAAAAGAAAGCGCGAACCTGGGCGACTCTGGGCAGATCATCGGCCACCACGGACAGTGCCGTCCATAGTGACCGCTCTGCCAGCTGGCGGTATTGCTCGAAGGTGTCCCAGCACTCACCCTTGGCCGCGTCCTCAAGGGCGAACAGAGGCTCCCCCTCAGGGTAATCCCAGCTCTGCCACAAGACACATGGGTGATCCCACCCTCGGGGCTTGGGTCATACCCGCACAAGGGCCGAGCTTCCCTCACCCGGGGTCGGAACCGGCTGTTCCACGACACCAGCCACCTCGGCGTCGACTGCCTCCTGCACCCGGGAAATATCGTCGGAGGAGATCGGATGGACCTCCACCTCCCGGGCGCTCTACCGCAACGATGGTGGGCCTTGAACCAAGGGTGCCACCGAGGCCTTCGCCGCCTTCATCTCCACTTCTGGGGCCGACGGCCTCGTCGCGATCACGTCGGCCTCGGTGGTCCCGGGGGCTTCGGCCTCTGCCATCGTGGCCTCGGTGGTCGCGGGGCCTCCGGCGCCCGCCAGTACGGCCTCGGCGGTCCTAGGCGCCCCGGCCTCCATCGCCTTGGCCTCGGAGACCCTAGGGGCCTCGACCTCGGAGGCCTCGGCAACTGAGGGCACCTCGGCCCCATCCGACTCACGGGCCTCGCCCTCGCGGGGCGGAGGTGCTCCCTCCCCCATCTATGTCGGGGCCGCCTCGACAGCCCCTCCTTGGGTGACCAGCTCCTTCGGGTCGGCCCTTGCCGACGCCGTGCCACATTGTAGGGCAGCTTGCGCCTTCGCCACCCAGTGGGCGGTGGAGCCGGGGTTCACCTTGAGCACTTTAAGGGGCGCCAAGGTAGGCACCTCCGCAGGTCGCTTCCGGCTAAGGACAAAACACTTACAGGGTCAGCATGAGACAAAAGAACGAACGGAAAACGCTGCGGCTCCACCAAAAATATGCTTACCTCGAGCGGGGCTGCAACTGCTTTGGCACGCGCGACCCTCGTTTGCAAAGGTGGTGGCGGCGGCAGAGGCATGGCCTCCATATCCGTCGGCGCTGGCCGGTCCTCGACGGACCCCGATGCCCCCTCAGTCCTCTGTGGGGGCAGTTGCGTCGCCCCCATCGCCACCCGCTCCACCGCTGCCGCCGAGCCCACCAGGCTGATGGCATGCTTGCCCAACGCCCGCTCCTCGGGTGTGTCGGCCTCGGCCCCGAGGCGGGCAATCGCCGACCTCGGGGTGGCTCCTCCCCCTCCTGGGAGCGCCGGGCTGCTTGCCGACGCCCCAAGCACCGTCTCCTCAATGTTAGGGAGATGGTCCAGGGGACCTCGCCCCATCTCGCCCTCATCATCTCCGTCCAAGGCATTCATCGATAGTGACAACGACGGGGACTCCTCCAACGGGAGACCGTCCTTCCTTTGCTACCGGTGGCGCTTATCCAGTTCCTCGCGCGCAAGGATCTTCTTTGTGCGCTTCGCCACCTTGGCGTCCTTCCACCTTTTCTATGCCTCGGCGTGCGCCCGGTTGACCGCCCGCCGCCTCACGTCATCGGGAATGGGCGGCGGGGAGGCTCGCACGTCCCTCGTCCCCTACGGGAACAACGAACACGGATAAGAGAACAAGAAACAATGAGAAATGGGGAGGCCTCAGGGGCTGCAGTGGCACGTGACTTACCAGTGAGAGGAACCCCCGCGATGGGCGCATCGCGAAGGGGGTTAGGCCACTACCCCTCAGCTTCGCCTCCACTGTCTCCCCCACCCGACGAAGAATTTTCTCGTCGGAAAGGGCGGAGGCAGACATCCGAATGCCCTCAATTGGCTCATCCGGCCTCATCTCGAACAGGCGCCGCCACCGAGCCATCAGCGGCAGCACCCTCCGGCGGTGGAAGGCGGCCACGACCACAGCTGCAATAAGGCCATGGTCTCGCAGCCTCCCCAGCCCCTCCAGGAGCAGCTACAGTTTAGGCTGATCCTCCCTCGAGACGCCATACTTCCACCTCTCCGGGCAGCTCCCTACGATCTGCCCAGTGTAGGGAGGAAGTCCACCATCATTGTTGCGAAGATAGAACCAGCTCGTGTACCATCGGTGTTGGTTGACGAAAGCTGGGCCGGGATGTAGAGGTGCTAACGGTCCTGGCGCACTTGGAGAGTGTAGCTGCCGGCCCTCACTGCCTTCCTCATGCCCGACGTACCCGTCGGCTTGGTGGTATGCCCCGCCCGGAAGAGGTGGAGCCACAGCTCCCAATGGGGGCAATCCCTAGATACCCCTCGCAGACAGCAACGAAGATGGCCGCCTACGCGATGGAATTGGGGTTGAAGTTGTGGAGCTCCATGCCGTAGTAGTGCGGAAGCGCCCGCATGAACCGGTCCGCCAGAAGGCCGAGGCCACGCTCATGAAAAGACACGAAGCTCACGACATAACTGTCGCGAGGTCTCGGCTCTGGCTCGCCCGACGGAGCGATCCACTCCCGCCTGTTGGGGTTGGTAATCGGACAAAGAACCCCGCCGTCGACGAGCGATTGAAGCATCTCCACGGTGACGTTGGATGGACCCCAAGGGTCCGCCTCAATGACAACAATGTCGCCGGCCATGAGTGCGGTGGAGGGTTTGACTACGGCGGTGAGTCCCTCTTTCCCTCTCTCTCCCTGCCTCGCCTCTCTCCCTTCTTCCTCCCGGGGCTCTCTGCTCTAGTGACGGCTCGAAGATGGCAAAGCTAATGCAGGCAAGGTAAGGAGGAGAGGGGCGAGGCCCGTTGCGTATTTATGCAGGATAAAGGCGAAACGGACGGGCGACGAAATTGGGGAAGTTTCCCTCAGATCCGACGCGGTTAATCCCGATCCGATTTTTCCGCCCACGCGCCCACCTTTTCCTCATTAATCGCAGGAATAGTTACGTCTCATCCACTGACACCACGTCGCGTCCGACCACAGCAGTAGCAGGCGTCGTTCTGCCTCCCCGAGAAAATCGCCTCAAAAGGCGCGCCAGCCATTGTCGAGCCAATGGGGGAGATATCCCCCCACCCTATTCCTTTCAGATGAAGGAACTGGGCACCGAGCCCATTACGGTCTAGGGGTTCGAAGGCTAGACCCCTAAGGGTTTCGACAGCCGCCCCAAGGCAACAGAGTCAGGGACGACCGTGGGCGAGCCCATACGGGGCCGAAGCCCAAGCAAGCGAAACGCTTGGGACGCCCTAAGTCGTGTCTGAGACCGGCAGGGAGGTCTCCAAATGGGATCCCACCGTAGGGAGGCACCAAGCCACCGAGGCCCAGCGAACGGCCTCGGCACCCACTAGAGAAACCCTCTGGTACTCTTGGAGTGTGTCTCTAGACCACTAGCCGACCCCTAGCGAACGGGGCACGTGCCTCCACTCGGACTCACCCGATAATAGCTCACCGAAAATGCCACCGCTCATGCCCATCGAGGGTAGTTTCGGCATATTCCACCCCTCTTTCCGAACGAAAAGGAAGCGCGAGGGTCGTATGAAAAGCCAGGAGAACCCCTGACGGCCCTCTTGCTCTGTGCAGAGGCTAAGGGGCTCCTCCTGCAACCTTGCCGAGACCCAGCGACCCAGGCTCGCATTCAAGGGGGCTCGGCAAAACAACCCCTCCTTTCGAGCGAAAAGGATGCGCGAGGGTCGATTCAAAAAAAGTCAGGGGAACTCCTGACGGCCCTCTTGCTCCGTGCAGAGGCTAGGGAGCTCTTCCTGCAGATATGCCGAGACCCCGCGACCCAGGCTCGCACCCGAGGGGGGCTCGACAAACAAACCCTCACACGCGAGGGGCGTATAAAAAGCCAGAGAAACTCCTGATCGCCCTCCTGCTCCGTGCAGAGGCTTGGGGGCTCTCCCTACAATTTTGCCGAGACCCAGCGACCCAGGCTCGCACACGAGTGGGCTCGGCAAAAAAACCCCTCCGTCCAAACGAAAAGGATGTGCGAGGGTCGAACAAAAAAGTCAAGGGGACCCCTGACCGCCCTCTCGCTCTGTGCGGAGGCTCGGGGGCTCCTCCCGCACCCAAGACAAAGACAAGCGACCCAAGCCCGCACTTGAAAATATGAGAAAACGCGACAAAGGGCATCGAGCCCGTTACGGTCTAGGGGTTCGAAGGCTGGGCCCCTAAAGGTTTCGACAGCCACCCCAGGGCAACAGAGTCAGGGATGACTATGGGTGAGCCCGTACAGGGCCAAGGCCCGAGCGAGCAAAACGCTTGGGACGCCCTAAGTCGTGTCCGAGACCGGCAGGGAGGTCTCCGAATGGGATCCCACCATAGGGAGGCACTGAGCCACCGGGGCCCAATGAATGGCCTCGGCACCCACTAGAGAAACCCTCTGGTACTCTTGGAGTGCATCTCTAGACCGCTAGCCGACCCCTAGCGAACGAGGCACGAGCCTCCACTCGGACTCACCCGATAACAGCTCACTAGAAATGTCACCGCTCGCGCCCACCGAGGGTAGCCTGGCATATTCCACCCCTCCTTCTGAGCGAAAAGGAAGCGCGAGGGTCGCACAAAAAGTCAGGAGGACTCCTGATCGCCCTCTCACTCCGTGAAGAGGCACGGGGGTTCTTCCTACGATCTTGCCGAGACCCTGCGACCCGAACTCGCACTTGTGGGCTCAGCAAATACGATAACATCCCTCGATCAACGTGAGAGAAAGACCCTGGAGGAATGAATCCACTCCCCCAGGGCCTCGGGGGCTACACCCGGCGGGTGCGCTCGCGTGCACCCATCGAGACCTCGAAATACGAAACACTATTGTGCCAGGAGCTACCACAAGTCAAAACCTCAAGAAGAGCGCTCACTCTCTTCCTGAGGCTTTGGGGCTATTGTCGGGTACCATAAAACGGGGTACCCCAAGCGTACACCAAAAGAATCACTTAAACCCCATCAATAACAAAGCCAAAGGGTAAGCCATTTGTTAAACCCCGGCCCCGTTCGAGCCCGCTAGCTCTCCGCCTCACTCCTGGCCTCGCACGGGAGGTCTTGGCGGCCTACCAAACCTCCGCCTCACGCAGGGCCTTACACAGAGGGCCTCGACGGGGAACCGATTCTCCGCCCCGCCCGAGGCCCCGCGCGTAAAGCCTCAGACGAGATGACGGTTCTCCGTCTCGCTCGAAGCCGGCTCGGCAACAACCCGTCGCTTCCGCCTCGACCAGCCTCCCCAACAGCGCGTCACGTCCCATTAATGCATCAACCACTTCCGCAATCTCAGTCGGACGACGGTTTGACACCGCAGAATGGCCGATGGGACAGGAAGTCACATCAACGCCATACTGACCAGGATCGGGCGCGGCTGGGGTTACCGGCCACTGTGTTTCGGTGCTGTGCCCACGATCAGCGCCTGCACTACACTGTGCCACGTAACCCCTGCCCCGGAGACAACGCGGCATGGGGAGTCTAGTGCGGGTCATCATAGCCTCGGAATCAGCGTACAAGATCAACTGTTCCCTCCGAGCCTCGGCAATCTACATCAGGGTCTCGGCATTCTCGGGATTCACGTCTGCGAGACCCCCACGATGGCTCGGCCTCGGCACCAACTGAGCCTCGGCTTCTCACGCAGTCAACACACAGTGACCAGCACGCCGACCGCCACGCCCGCTTCAAGGTGACGCTAGAGCTCCCACGACGCACAAGATCGGATGTGACCAGCGCGTCGCCCCAGTACTTCAAGGACGAGACCACTCCGTCGCCCACGCTGCCACAGTAATAGGCTACAGGGCTCGGACATGCCACCTCCGTTCGCACGACGCCGTGTAGCTAGCGCATGTGTCACCCTTGTCCCCCCCTTCAACTATAAAAGGGAGGGATCAGGGCCGTTTCTAGGGGAGGAGACTAACGATTAGGCCTGCGCCCACACGGACGAACACACGAGCTCCCCCATTGCTTGAGATCAACATCTCAAGCAATCCACGCCGCTCCACCTAGAGACCTGGGACTAGCTCCCTCTCTCACCCTGCTTGTAAACCCCCTACTACGAGCATTTCAGTGCAAGGAATACAAGATCGATCTCTCAAACTGGACGTAGGGTACCCATTACCCGAACCAGTATAAACCTTGTGTCTCTTTGCATCACCATCCAGGATTGGGAACACACAGTACAAATTTACTAGTTGGTTAAGGGCTCGTCGGTCCGAAACACCGACAGCTAGGTGTTCGTCTTGCAAGAGGGTTTGCTTGTTATTCTTGGAGGTAGCCGCCTCCTAAACAGTTGGAGCTTGCAAACTCCGTAGAAGCACTACAAGGAAGATTGTGTAGGTGCTTCTGAGAAGAATTGTTAGGGGCTCTTTTGCTCAACCCCGATAGAGAAGGCGACGAACAACCGTAGCAGAAAAGAGGGTATTGAGTAGTTATTTGGTTTAACCTTCTCAAGGATCAAGTGCTCAAGTTACCAAGACAACCTTGCAATTGCAGGGTATATTTAAGTTGATTACACGTCACCCTAGGATAAAAACCCACTACATAGGAAATAGTATATCAGTGCTTCCTCGCAGTTTTCATTTAATTTTCCTAGCGTCTTTGTTTTTAGTGGTCACCATCTCTTCATACACTTTAGCCGGTTCCTTATATCCTACTGAAACCCTAAGGGGTTGTTTGCATTGAGAGATGGGAAAATGTTTCGAGTTGCTTGCATCGCATATGTGACCTTTCGGTGAATGATGTTGCTGCCTTGCTGGTGATCAACTAGACGAATGCCGCATTGGCACAAATGCCTTCCATGCTAATGCTACAGAGGTAAGGACATGGACACGAACTCAACTGGACATTTCAACACAATGTTCAAATGTGGTAGTGGTTGAAGGAGCGTCAGACAAGGAAGGGGCAGCTAAATTTAAATAAAAACACAGATAAGCAAACAACAAGAAAAAAGAATAAAGCAACTAATCATTTTGCAAGCACGACATAGTAGCTAAACATGTGTGAATGAAAGATAATATATATATATAAATATAATAGACCTGTTTGCAGTCAACACAGGCAGATTGGGCTGGGCCGTTGCGGGAGTAGCGGTGCTGGGCCAGATGGAGAAATATACAAGGCCTTTGTCTCTCCGTGTGCCTCTCGCCGTCTTGGGGGAAGAAAAAGGGAGCGAGCAACCCACATGCAGTAGTACTGGTATGGGACGAGGCAGGCACAGAAAGAAATTAATGGCAGCACGCAGGCTTTTGAGAGTCCCGATGAGGGTAAGTAAGGTCATTACGACCGTCTTACCCAATGACTGTCATCAGTGTCTGCACCTAATTCCGAATCTCTCCCCCCCTCTCCTATCTCTCTGTGTGCGTGCTTGCGGTTGCAGTGCATGCTAATCTCAGCCACACCACACCTGCTAATCCTCATCTGCTGGTGGGCGGTGGCTCCCTGGTGGTGCTGGACGAGGCTGAGCTGCTTCTGCAATCTGCAGAGTGCGGACAGAGACGACGCCGATCCAAACTCCTCCATTTCTATCCCACTCTGCACTGGGCTTGGGTGGTCGCTGCTGCTGCACTGGCTGTTGCTCAATCAATCAAAGCTAGTATAGTCGCCTTCCTTCGTCTACCTCTCACAAGTCACGGTGGTCGTCATGGCTATCCGTCCTCAGCCCGTGACCGTGAGCAGCATTTAAAGTCCTCCCCTCCCCTCCCCTCCCCTCTACCATTCCTTTCCTTCTTGCCTCTGTTTTTTAGCTTTAGCCCCCCAACCAAGAGTCCAAGACCAACCGTCCGCTCGCGGTCGCGGGGCGTTGCCGTTGCCGGCCTCGTTCGCTTTCCTTTCCAGCTCCGGAGCTCCTCCCTCTACAACACCAGCAATCGCCAATCCATCTTAAGGCAAGGGCGAAGGCAATGCCGCCGCCCGCCCATTGGCTTAAGATCGCTAAAACCTAAACCCCCACCCAGTCCAGCCGTCTGCGCTCTGCGGCGACCGACCAGCGACCCTCACCATGCCTCGCCGCCCAGGACCAGGAGCCGCCTGGCCGTGCTTCCTCCTGCTCCACATTGTCGCCCACCTCCACCTCCACCTCCACCTCGCCGCCAATGCCGCCGACGCCGACGCCCTGCTCACCCTCAAGTCCTCGCTGGACCGCTCCGACCGCCTCCCGTGGCGCCCCGACACGGCGCCCGCCTTCTGCTCCTCCTGGCCCGGCGTGCGCCAGTGCGCACCCGCCGGCCGCGTCACCAAGCTCGTCCTCGAGGGCCTCAACCTCACGGGCTCCCTCACCGCCGCGCTCCTCGCCCCGCTCGCCGAGCTGCGGGTCCTCAGCCTCAAGTCCAACGCACTCACGGGCCCCATCCCGGACGCCCTCCCGCGCGCGCTCCCCAACCTCAAGCTGCTCTACCTCGCCGACAACCGCCTACAGGGCCGCGTCCCCGCCACCCTCGCCCTCCTCCACCGCGCCACCGTCATCGTCCTCTCCGGAAACCGCCTCACGGGCCAGATCCCGACGTCCCTCGCCGCCCTGCCCCGCCTCACCTCGCTGCTCCTCGACCGCAACCTGCTCACCGGCGCCGTGCCGTCGCTGGGGCAGCCCACGCTCAGGGCGTTCAACGTCTCCGCCAACCGCCTGTCGGGGGAGATCCCGCGCGCGCTCGCCGCCAGGTTCAACGCCTCGTCGTTCCTCCCCAATGCCGGACTCTGCGGCGCTCCGCTCGCCGTCCGCTGCGTCCCCGGGGGCGATGGTCCGAGCCCCGCGCCGCTCACCGCGGCCACGGCGGCGTTCGCGCCCCTGCCCCCGCCCCGGACCAAGACCCGCCGCGGCAAGAACGCCGCCGTCGTGGCCGGAGCCACGGTGGCAGGGGCGGTGGTGCTCGCCGTCCTCGTGGCGGCGGCGCTCATGGCGTCGCGGCGCGGGAGGAACAAGCGCGTCGCCGGCGACGTTGACAAGGGTGGCGGCGCCGCAGTGGCGGCTGCGGCGGAGGAGCACCACCAGGCAGCACAGGTGGGACTGGGAGCGTCTCTCTGCCTGGTGGGCCCGTGGAATTGGGTCCACCTGCAGCAGTGACTGACTTTACAGCCTGTTCGCTTGTTGGTTTCAACCAGCCCAAATCAGCCAGCCAACAGTGTTTCTCTCTCACAATAAACCAGCACCAGCCAGCCCAAACCAGCCCAGAAACCAACCAGCGAACAGGCCGTTAGTTGGCCTCGGTTTTTTTATTTAATTTAATATAATAATTGCCCGTGCAGGCACAGCAGCAGCATCATAATCATGCGTCCTCCGCGGCAGCGGCGGCGGCGCTGGCCGCGACGACAGCCGGGGCGGCCGTGGGCGTCGGCGTCGGCGGGCGGGAGTTCTCGTGGGAGCGCGAGGGAATGGGCAAGCTGGTGTTCTGCGGCGGCGTGGCTGAGATGTACAGCCTGGAGGAGCTGCTGCGCGCGTCGGCCGAGACGCTGGGGCGCGGCGAGGTGGGCAGCACGTACAAAGCGGTCATGGAGTCGGGGTTCATCGTCACGGTGAAGCGGATGCGCGATCCGTCGGCGGGCGGGGTGGGCGCCGCCGAGTTCGGGCGGCGCGCCGAGGAGCTGGGGCGGGTGCGGCACCCCAACACGGTGGCGCTGCGGGCCTACTTCCAGGCCAAGGAGGAGCGGCTGCTGGTGTACGACTACTTCCCAAACGGAAGCCTCTTCTCCCTCGTGCACGGTCAGTAACCCAACCCACTCGTCCGTCCCTTTGATTTGCTTACTTTGCCAGTTGCAATCCCTAGGGAATTCCCATTCCAATGGAAATCAAAATCAAACCAAAACTAGCCTAAATGTACTAGACTGACGGTAATTCCTTTCAAATCCAGACGCATGAATTGTCTTCGTTAAGCATCAGGAACGGTCGGCTGGCCAGTTGGTCAGTCCGACTCAGTACCTCCCTCCCCGGGTTGGTCTGGGTTCGAGCCCTCAGTGGCTCACCCTTTGTGGCTTCGGTCATAGTGACGGGGAGGGGGAAAAAACTCACTCATCTGACCCAACTGGTCCGTGGTCGGCTCATCTCATCGAGCTGTGCTGCCGCTGTGTAAGGGTGGGGTAGGGGTTTAAGGGGAGAAGATCTCTTCTTAAACCGTAATACCAGCTGTTTAGCCACCGCGGATTGAGTTTTTCTTCGTTAAGCATCTCCAGGCCAGGCAGGAACCAAACGGAAACTAGTTGGATCTATCTGCAGCCTGTTCGCTTGCTCGTAAACGATCGTAAATTTTCAGCCAGGAACAGTGTTTTTCTCTCACACAAAACCAGCCAGCAGTAAATAATCCACGATACGATACGGCCTCCCGAACAGGCTGCTAGTAACCAGTAACCACCCAACCACGCATACGGACATTGTTGCATGCATTTATGCGTAAGTGGACAAACCCTCTCCTGTTCGGCTGGTATTAAAGCCGGCTGAAGTTGTTTTGTTGTGAGAGAAAAATACTATAGATTAGCTGATAAGTCGCTTGATAAGTTCAAGCGAACAGGCCAATCACGAAGAAGATACTGGCTGACCCAGCCAGGGCCACGGATTTCTTGTCACTTCTCCTCTCACCATGGATGGCGATGGACGGACCTTCAAGGAGTCCACATCTCCCTCATGGACCGGAGCACGCAGTCGAGTTATAAAGGCACCCTTCGGTAGCTGTAGTGTAGCTCTACCTCCCATGGATCTGCCGTGCAATGCAGTTACCCAAAAGTACGCTTTGGCCCCTTGGCCTTTATTTGTTGCTGTTTGGCTTTGGCAGGCTGGACATACATGCACGCCTCATGCTTCACCTTAAAGTTAGACTAGGACATCACCTTCCTGTTATCCCTCTCGTTCTAGATATATAAGCACATTAGATAGAACACATCATGGTCATGGTTCATGGTTCTTAATATGACAGTATGACACAATTAGACAAATAGCATTTTCAAATAGAAACGTATTATGAAATTATCTTTTATTTATAACGAAAGTAGTCAGATTATCACAGAGCTTGACTTCGGGAAAATGTAAATGAGATTATATTTGGGGCGGGCCGTGTTAGGTTGTTCAGTCCTCCCCCGAGCTTTAAAACCCAGAATGAATTGGCATCTACTAGTCACAGTACAGTACGAGCACAAAGAAGGAAGGCTGCCCAGCCATCAGGCGTGCATGTGACTGACAGGGGAAGCAGAGCCTGCTACCTAGTTACTCCTTCATTCATGCAAGCGAAGACCCACGGGACATGAATTTGGTCATTTCTGCACTATTGCAATTCATAGATCAATATGGTATCGCTAGTACTGTATCACCAGATCGCACAAGAGCTGAACTGGTGCTCTGGGTTCAAAGAGAGACCATGTGCATCTGCGAGTGCTGCAGTCAAATCTCAATTCTTTCTTTCAAGGTACACTCCTTTTGTGCACTTAATTTTGTATCTCAATTTCTACTGCAAGAGATTACTATTAGTTGGATAGATTATGCCTAATCCTTTAAAGTTCGAGCCTCTTCTCTTATTCGGAACTGGTATGGCAAAAGCTGCTGGAGTAATTTAGGAACCCTAAACCAGAACAGAATTGGAGAAAGCAACCCTATTTTAATGACTATGCATTTTGAATGGGTTGTGAACTGAAAAATAACAAGGCAAATAAAAAAACCTTTTTCTTTTCATTTCATGCTAATAGAGTAAAGAAAAGCCTTGGCTAATTGCATTCTTTACGGCCTTGTTTGGATACCCATATATCCACCTCAATCCATGCTAATAGAGATGGAATTTAGTTTAAATTCCACTCCAACCCATTCTGAGGTAAATACATGGGCTCCAAACAAGGCCTACTAGTATTAGGAGATCCACATGGTTGATGGAAGCCTCCATCATGGGCCACAGAAGATCCTCCATCTCCACAGTCACTTCTCAAGATTATGTATAAATATAACTTCTCATGAAAAAGGAAAAAATAATAAATAACAGGGAGGTATCTCTGACTGACCGATTAACAAACAAACAAACAAAGAGTCAGAGGCCACAGTGCATGAACATGGGTGCCTCTGGTTCATGTGACATGTGAGTGATGAGTCAATGGATTACTCACTAGTCACTACACATGTAAGTTTCTCGTGCATCTTCTTTTTTCCTTTTGCAAAATGAAATGTTCTCTTTGTCTTATTATTGTTAGCCAGTAAATAGAATATGTAGCACATGCCCTGCATTCAATGGCCATCTTTCTTAGTGTACAGGGTAAGCTATACATATAATTGTTCAGTAAGACAGTAACAGCAGGGAAATTATTGATCTGCTATGAGCATTTGGTTAAACCAACTGATTAAAACGGTTATGCTGTCCATTACCATGCATCGACTGATCTCAGAGTCGCCCATAGTGTGAGTCTTTCATGGTCCCAAAATAACTGGATTAGTCGTCACAAAGAATGAAGGATAACTGGATTAGTCGTCACAAAGAATGAAGGACGGAAGGAAAGAAAAAGGTTAAGTTAAAGGCAGTCCGTCAAAGTGAAGGCCATGCTCTCTCTCTATCTGTCTCACTTGCCAGGGCATTGTGATGGCTGGATCCGAGACAATAAACCCTGTGGCCACTATGGCATTGCATGTACTAGTTGCTATTTCAGCGAGAACTAGCTCATTTCCAGCACAAGCTCAGGGACAAGAGCATACAAACATAGCTGCCCCGAGGCCAGGCGTACAGGTAGGCAGATGGTGGGTGTAGCTTGCTTGTGATCGTTGATAGCATCATCAGACATATCTACATGGTGGTCCAGGCAGCCCTGCAGCCGAGTTACTGTGGTACTGCATTCCCTGCCTGCTTGCATTGAGCAGGAGAGGCCTTCAATCAGAGTCAGACGATGCATGCCATGGGCCATGGCAATATGATGGCCTCACACAGACACAGCCGTGGGCCTTACTCAATACTAGTACATGGCTGTTATATAACTAATCAGCTGCGCTTTGTGATGGTCTTGTTGCTCTTCCATTCAAGATTTGTGCAATGCATGAAGCAAGCTTCCTGTTGGACTCATATAACTTGATATGCTGTGTGCAGGGTCGCGGCCGTCCAGCAAAGGCAAGCCACTGCACTGGACATCGTGCATGAAGATCGCAGAGGACGTTGCAGCGGGGCTGGTGCACCTCCACCAGTCGAGCATCGTCCACGGCAACCTGAAGCCCTCCAACGTCCTCCTAGGCCCCGACTTCGAGTCGTGTCTCACCGACTACGGCCTGGTGCCGACACTGCTACCCTCCAACGCTGAGCTCCACTCCTCGTCCTCCTCGAGCTCCCTGTTCTACCGCGCACCGGAGGTACGCGGCGCTCACGCCCACGCCACGTCCTTCACGCCCGCGACAGACGTGTACAGCTTCGGGGTGCTCCTGCTGGAGCTCCTGACGGGCCGGACACCGTTCCAGGACCTCATGGAGCTGCATGGCGATGACATCCCCAGCTGGGTGCGTGCCGTGCGCGAGGAGGAGAGGGAGACGGAGTCCGGAGGGGAGTCTGTGTCTGCCGGTGGCGCCGAGGAGAAGCTCACGGCCCTGATCAACATCGCTGCGATGTGTGTGGCTGCGGACCCGGCCAGACGGCCCACTACGGTGGAGGTGCTCCGGATGGTGAGGGAGGCGAGGGCTGAGGCCATGTCATCGTCCAACAGCAGCGACCGGTCACCAGCTCGGTGGTCCGATGCCATGCTGGGCGTGCCGCGGGATCAGGCCGCAGAGAGCTTCACGGACAGGGAAAGAGACTGACGAGCTCCGTCATTCTTTTCCCTGTTACTATTACTGTTATAGTAGGCTAGGCTAGAAGAAGGCATAGGCCATAGGATTGAGAGTGTGGTTCCTTGGTGTGATGAGATGGACTGGATTGGATTGGATTGGGTTTGCTGTAAAATCTTGTTTCTGAACTGTGCATTTTCTTTTCATCAGAGACAGATGATACCAAAGTAAAGCAAGCAAGCTAAGATTGCTTCACTGCAGCTCAAGCTGCTGCCAGTGTTTTATGTATATCTTCCAGTCAAGGGTTGTTCTGCAGTGTTTATCTGATTGTCTCTAGGTTTTCAATAGCATATTTGTTATGCCATTCAGCACTTGATGATGATGATTAAATAAAATAAGGCACATTGCGTTTCTCACTGTCAGTGTCAGTCTTTTTTTTAAGATTACACGTGCAACGCAAACGCTCACAATAGACGCATACTCACCTCTATATTTCACGCACGCAAACCCTACCTCTGAGCACCTTAAAAATTTGAGCCGGCAAATTCTCGAGACAAGATTGATGAAGTCACCACAGACGTCTCGCTATCGACGGTAACGTCAGTACCACTGAAAGCACAACGACGTTAAATCCGGAGTCGAACCTATGACTTTAGATGTTACTGAAACTGTTTTGCTCAAAAAAAATGTTACTGAAACTCTTGTACCCCTGTTTTTTTTTGAGAGGAAGCTCTTGTACCCCTGCTAGGCTACCGTTTCTGCACGTACATTTTCCTTCTGGCCTTGTAAACAACACAAGGCCCAGCATATCAAAGAAAAGTCCACATTACCTCATCAATTTTTGCGAAAGTCTGTTTTTCCTCCCTAAACTCTAAAACCGGGTAAACCACCTCCCTGAAGTTTTAAGACCGTTCATTTTATCTCCCTGACGGATATGGCCCCGTTCGCTTCGCTGAAAAAAACAAGCCGAAACACTGTTCCGGCTAATTTGTTGTGAGAGAAAAACACTGTTCCGGCTGAAAAACAAGCTGAAAAAGATGAATTTTAAGAGAAGCGAACAGGGCCAATAAACGGTTTTCAAAGGCGGTTTTGTCCTTTTCTTTTTTATTTATTTAGGTGTATGCTTGTTAAAAAGTATTTATAAATATATAACTAAGTTATACATGATCCAATGAGTATAAAATTTTTACTACAGTTCAAGCATATAATAATTAGTCCACCGTAAAAATGTTACTACAATTAGACTATAGAAACTATAGCTATGAATTAATTATAGAAAAACATAGATCTAAAGCTATAGCAAAAAATTTGTACTAAAGCATAACATATTATATGTTCACTATGTGATCTACTCATATGGAGTACAACAAAATTGGGCTTTCCATTTTATGATGTTTCTGTGATTTACTATGATGTTTTAAAGATTCAGCCAAAATAAATAAAAAAGAAAAAGATAAAATCGTCTTTGAAAACCGCTTATAACCGGTCAGGGAGGTAAAATGAACGGTTTTAAAAGTTTAGGGAGATAGTTTACCTGGTCTTAGAGTTCAGAGAGGAAAATGAGACTTTTGTTAAAAGTTGTGTGAGGTGACGTGGACTTTGCATGCCTGGCTCGGAGCCCGTAATCCAAAACAAAGAGCTGTAAACAAACAAGATAAGGCCCAGCCCATCTAAGAAAGAGTCAAACAGGGCTGGCGCGGACTCCAAAACGTAGACAGTATATATACAGTAGAAGTTAGTAAAAAATCTCTTGTTTCCCACAAAGCACCTTGCGATGTTGCGGAAATCTCACAGACACCCTCTATCCAACCACGACCTTGTCTGTCCGACGCGATTTTGATGATAAATTGCGAAAAAGCCCAGGCGCAGGCGGCACTGGCAAAACAAACAGGTCCTTCTCCTCTCGTCTTGTCCCCATCCCCATCCATCCGCCGCGTCCTCTCCCCTTCTTCCCTCCTCCGCCAGAGTCTCGCTAGCTAGGGTTTCCATCAATGGCGGCGCCCACCACCTCCCGCCGCGGCCCCGGCGGCGCGCGCAACATGGACGACGAGAACCTCACCTTCGAGACCTCCCCGGGGGTCGAGGTCGTCAGCAGCTTCGACCAGATGGGCATCAAGGACGACCTTCTCCGCGGCATCTACGGCTACGGCTTCGAGAAGCCCTCCGCCATCCAGCAGCGCGCCGTCCTCCCCATCATCAACGGCCGCGACGTCATCGCGCAGGCCCAGTCCGGTACCGGCAAGACGTCCATGATCTCCCTCACCGTCTGCCAGATCGTCGACACCGCCGTGCGCGAGTACTAATCTCTCTTTATTATTATTACCATCCTCCTTCCTTATATATACGTAAATTATTGAGCGAGCGAGCGAGCGACCAATCTATTCTGTTTTTTTTGGTTCACCAAGTACTGGTTGCTGATTGTAACTTAGTGTTTTCGAATTAAGGATTTTCCCCCAAATATAATGTGAAGCGGATCAGCTAGGATCTTTTTATTTAGTCTGTTTGATTTATCCTCTGTAAGGTTGTGCACAGCTCAGGAATTAGGGCACTGCCTGTTTTTGTTCTCGATTTCTCAGAGCATGTATGTTTTTTTTTTCAGTATAGGAGAGCAGAGCTGGAATTTGAATTAACTTCATTATTATGTTCTCCTGTTTCACAGGGTGCAGGCTTTGATACTCTCGCCTACTAGGGAGCTTGCTTCCCAAACAGAGAGAGTTATGCTGGCTATTGGCGACCACCTCAACATCCAAGTGCATGCTTGCATTGGTGGGAAGAGTATTGGTGAGGATATCAGGAGGCTCGAGAACGGAGTGCATGTTGTCTCAGGAACTCCAGGCAGAGTCTGTGATATGATCAAGAGGAGGACCCTGCGAACAAGAGCCATCAAGCTTCTAGTTCTGGTTCGTTCACTCTCTTATTTTCCTTTTTGAAAATTTTGTCTGCTCAATGTGTGAGGGGCTAATTCCTTCTGTGATGATACAGGATGAAGCTGATGAGATGTTGAGTAGAGGCTTTAAGGATCAGATTTATGATGTCTACAGATATCTCCCACCAGAACTTCAGGTTACTATTGGAACTTATAGTTTGGGCACAAATGATAGTTTTTCCTTTTTTTTGTCTTCAGTTTTGTATCTTGTCAGAAAATTGCGTTTTTTTCCCATAGCATTATCCGATCTGCCACCAAGTTCAGTGTACTATATTACTATGACTTACGACATGCATGTTTCCAATTTCCTATAACCCACTTATTTGTACATAAGGCATATCTTGTATCTGTTTTAGTCTGTAACGCGTCCATAGTTACACATATACACTGACTGTCCTTTTGCTTAGTTCATGTTATTTTGTTGTCTGTTTTATCTTCTTGATGTGTAACAACACATTTGGCACATTTCATAATGAGGAAACAATGGGGAAAACGAGGTGCTTTTGTCAATTCTCGCCTGTTCGCTTGTTGGTTTCAGCCAGCCCAAACTAGCCAGCCAACAGTGTTTTCCTCTCACAATAAACCAGCACCAGCCAGCCCAAACCAGCCCAAAAACCAACCAGCGAACAGGCCGTCTGTTTTCAATGACAAGAAATATTTGGCTTTTACTCGAACTGACATGATTGTGTATTTGCTTTCCTTTAAACAGGTGTGTTTGATTTCTGCAACTCTTCCTCATGAGATCTTGGAGATGACTAGCAAGTTCATGACCGAACCAGTTAGGATCCTTGTGAAGCGTGATGAACTGACCCTGGAGGTAAATACCATTGAAAGTTATGCTTTGACCTATATTGATGTCCTTTTGGCTACTAACTTTTATAATGTCATGTTTGTAGGGTATCAAACAATTCTTTGTTGCTGTTGAGAAAGAGGAATGGAAGTTTGATACTCTTTGTGATCTTTATGATACACTCACCATCACCCAAGCTGTTATTTTCTGCAATACTAAGAGAAAGGTACCTTGTTTGTATTTTTGTTTTTCATATCCTGCTTTTCTCTCCCAAAACTTTTGCTTACTTGCCATCATTGATGGCTTGGATGCTAAGCGGAAAATTTTCTTTTGGGCCCAGGTGGATTGGCTTACTGAAAAAATGCGCAGCAATAACTTCACGGTATCAGCTATGCACGGTGACATGCCCCAACAAGAAAGGGATGCCATTATGGGTGAGTTCAGGTCCGGCGCAACTCGTGTGCTGATAACTACGGATGTTTGGGCTCGAGGACTGGATGTTCAGCAGGCAAGTATTCTGACATTTTTTATTTGAATCTTCTTTTACACTGTTGGAGAATTGCCTGATTGAATGTGTCCTGTTGCTTTGTGTTCTCATATTGTTTGCTAACGCTTGGGGTATTGACCGGATTTCTTACATTTTCAGGTTTCACTTGTCATAAATTATGATCTCCCAAATAATCGTGAGCTTTACATCCATCGCATTGGTCGCTCTGGTCGTTTTGGGCGCAAGGTGAAGTTTCTAATTTCTGCTACCAACTATGGCTTCCGTTTATTCTAGTATCCCCTCTTGGCTTGTCACCAGTTGATAGATTTGTTGTTGCTTATTTGCTTAACTTGGCCAAATCAACAAGTACACAGTTGTGGGCGTGTGATTACTCATCAAATAAAATGTTTTTCATGTCTTTTGTATTCAGTAGATGACAGCAAAAAAAGTAAAGAGTCTTGCTTGTGCAATGATGAATTTTCATGTGCACTGCATTTCTTTGGTAGACAAGACAGGAAACGTGGCATATAAATTGAGTGTGCTCTCTCCATAATAGTCGATTTGGCGCATGGCAAAAATGAAAATACATAGTTGTTCATGCGTGCTGGCCATGAGGAGCTTAATTGTGTCACATCCAGATTTATTGTATGAAGTGTAGCAGTTGTCAAATTGCAATTGTTATATCCATGTAATACTGGGCTGATTGTAATGACGAAAAGCTGTTTGTGTTTGCATTGCAGGGTGTGGCGATCAATTTCGTGCGCAAGGATGACATCCGTATACTGAGAGATATAGAGCAGTACTACAGCACACAAATTGATGAGATGCCAATGAATGTCGCTGATCTTATTTGAGCAAGAGGATTGGGAGGAGGGAGCGTGTTGTGTTTTATCATCTCCTGTCCTCACAAGGTTTGGCTTGAGCCTCCTTGGTGTTGGTGTGGCTGTGGACTGGACGAGAGGGGCTTTGTAACTGGAGTGGAGCAGAGATTGTTTCCGTTTTGGTCATGGCATGAACTGTATATATTTTAGCTTGCTCCAGCTCATGTAACACTTTCTTGCTGCGTTTGTGCTTGGGACACGAAGACCTGTGTTGATGGCTTCATTAGTGTGACAATGATTTGGTGTCGGATTTTTTGTTGATCGTCTGCCATTACTGTGCTGATGTGAATTGCTGTTTGTTTATTATTATGGTTTTGATTTGACTGGTTGAAGCGCTGAGAATTGTGATTCATATTGTGCTTATATCAGCCTTGGGCAGGCAACGAAGTGAGAGCTCCAACGACGTGCCTGGTGCTTGGTCTGTTCCAGTTTTGGAGTGTGAGAAAATAGGCTGTAGCGATCTGAATTCGTGGGGGGTTGCAGTCCATGTATGTAATGTGTGTGTCGTTGTGATTGTTGTTGTTAGGGATGGAATGGATGATCTGTCTCTGATCCTGGATGTGGTTTTGATTATGGCACCACACCTGACCAACCATGACAATCTGGCAAGCTGAATTTGCATCACTGACGTGCTGTGCACCCAGTTGTCCTTGAACTCTTTCCTTTCTTGTGCTGGCATGGCCTGGCCTGGTCGGTGATGCTGATGAGTGATGACTGGGCAGCCTCCCAGCTGTTTTATGACTGGTATAGTTTTGATTTGATTGATGCAGAAAAATATATAAATGTGGTTGAGATATTCAGCTTGATGGGGTTTCTTCTCTATGACTCTTCTGATATGAGAAGAAATGAGCTGAAATTGTCGTCCTACCCTACTTAATTTGCTTTGTGAATGAAGCAGACAAGACAAGAAGCAGAGACGACCCTGATCGCCAGTGATCTTGATCAGCTACCCAAAGGCAAAGCCAACCAACCATGAGGCGGCAGCCATCGACGGCCGACGATATGGTGGGCACGCCGCAGGGTCTGGCGCGTTCCTCATCGGGCGTCTGGTGGAAGCTGATGGGCGACGCGTCTGCTGCAGGATCCGATGCGTCGGAGGTGGACCGGCAGCTACGCGGCATCGCCAACGAGGAGGCCGCCGTGAGGGCCCGCATAGAGAGGCGGCACGCGGGCGCCCCCGCCGTCCGACGCAAGATCGCCGTCGCGTCCATGGGCCTTGAGGTGGTGGCGCTGCTTTGGTACGGCCTGTGGAGGGCCAGGGCCAGGAGGCGGGGCAGCGGCAGGGCGCCCACCACCACCAGGCCGCCGCCGCTGCTGCTGCTGCTGCCTGCGCTCGCCGTGCCTGCTGCCTTGGCCACCGTCGCCCTCGCTGCATTCGGCCGCTTCCGGAACATGTGTAAGCAAAGCGCCTACAGTACTATTCTGTCTCTCTCTGTCTCTGCATGGATCATCATATTCATATCAGAGGGATGATCGATCGTTCCAATTATAATTTCCTGGTGTTGAGGTTGAGCATGAGCTATTTGTATATATATTTATGAAGAAACCAAGCCTGATGGTATGATATGATCCTGCTGCTGCTTCATGCATGATCATGGATCTGCAGTGGATCGCAGTGATGAGCAGCAGCTGGAGCGGCTCCGAGCAGAAAGGAAGGCCAATATTGGCAGCTTCAGGGGAAGCCACCACAACTTGCAAAAGCTCATCCAGGTAATATATACTGATTGATTAAATTGCAAAAAGCTCATCCAGGTAAATCCTCAGACATATACATTTGAATTTTGATGATGATGAGATATGGGCATATATATGTTTGTTTTTGTTTTCCTTTTCCGGGCTCGTGCAATGCAACGACGACGCAATGCAGAAGTATGATCCTGATGCTGCTGCTGCTGACAGCAACACTGATGGTGGTGATAGCAAAACTACGAAAAAGCTCAAGAGGACGCACTCGCGGTTGAGCTTCTAGTTCCATGTGGGAGAGGGAGACGAATGAAATGAAACCAGCAAAATGCAATGCAACGCAATCGTCCGTCCGTCCGTCCGTCGTCTTGAGCGCGGGAGCGAGAGAGCTAGCGCTCATTCTGTCATTCTCGACGACTACGTACT